>NC_064814.1:14638930-14666092 GCF_023721935.1 Panthera uncia
AGTGATCAACCCAATTTTGGCTCGTCTCGGGCAAGTTGGACCCATGGCCAGGGGCATTCAACCTTCCCTTTCTCATTTAGCATTCCCATAAGGTGGTTCTGCATCATTACTCCAGCTTTCTAAATAAGGAAAGTAGGCCTGAGTCCAGCCCTCCCCCAAGACGCTAAGAGTCCAAGCTGTCCTTCCCCTACCCCTTCCCGGGGTTACCAGAAGCTTCCCGACACAGGATTGCAGGTCTTCCTTTACTGAGCTATTTGAAATGCAGACTGCTGTCTCTGGAGAGGATGAGGTGAGGCAGAGGGCTGGACGGAATGACCTCTCCACGTGAGCTCCTTGTGAGTGGACACCACGTTCTATTTCTATATATTCCAGAGGCCTGGTGCAGTATCTGGCACGTTCGTTGGAAAGATGGGTGAATGAATGTTTTGTTGCCCCAGAATCTCAGGTGCAGAGGAATAAAGGTCTCCTTCCAGCTCCTGGGATCCTAGGTCAGTGAAAGCAGGTGAACGAAACTCTGGAGTTGGACACATTCTCTTTGAAATCCCGGCTGTGCTCTCCTGGCTGCCGTGTGACCTTAGGTGAGTCTCTTCACTCGAGCTTCAGTTTCCTCATCTACGCAATGGGTGCAGAAACACCCTGGGCCATAGATTAAGACCCCATCAAGGTGCCACCCAGTGTGCCTGGCACATAGTGGCTCTGCTAGGTACCTGCTCATCTCCCTCCTTTGGGTGGAAGAACAACCACCACTGACATCAGACATTGTCCCCTCTTTGCCTCCACCAAGCACCCTCATGTCAAGGAGGTCCTCCTTCTGTCTAACCGAAAGCCCTCCTGCTAATTAACCCCCATCCCCTGTAGCCCCCTGTGCTACAACTATCCGCGGGTAAAAGGAAAAGCTGTCAGCCTGGTCCCACAGGAGCCTTTCCAGATCTGAAGGCACAAAGCAAGTCAAGGTTGAGTCTCGTCCACTGGGGGCCCAGCAGTCCGGCCCCTCCTGCTCAGCCCCAGTCCAGTTTCCATCCCTGTTATCCCATCGCCTCCTGGTACAAGGTCAGCCGAGAGCTGTCCAGGGTACCAGGGCCCAGCGCCTGCCCTTCTCCACCACACTCCCTTCCTTCCCACCCAAGAAATCGGCAAATAGCTCAGATTCCGATGACAAGGAGATTGAACCCCAGGCACGGCAGCCCTGACAAGCTGCATTTTACAATAAATCCCCGCAATTAGACTCTGCAAACAGCACCACTGTCACTTCTCTGATACACGGCAGGGAATTAGCTTAATGTCCCTGGCAACCAATTCTTGGACTAAAAATAGTATGGCTGTGGGTTCACCTTCTCCTGCTCAACATCCAATCTCTGCCAGGGAGAGAACGGCCTTGGGGTCCAGGTCTTGCCCTGGTGCTGGGGACTGGGCGTCGAGGGTTAACTCGGCTTTAACTAATGTGTCTGTCAAGGAATGATCCAGCAGGGCGGGGGTGGAGGCCGCCTTCTGTGGGGGAGGGAAGCCAGGCTGAGCTGTTTTATTTTAAATACTTTTCGAGCCTTTTTGAGTAGGCAGCCACCTTCCCAGAGGACTCCCTGGTTGGCCTCCCAAAATACCACCTCTTCTCTACCCATCACACCCCACCCCCCCCCCAACAGCAGCACCCTGCCATTTGGGGGACGATGGACTGGGGCTAGGTTCTAGCCCTCTAGTGCTCATCGTCACTTCCCTCTGGTTTGTAGTTTCCTCGTCTCCAGAAGGAGGGATTAAGTGAGTTCATCTGATTGTGTATTGGATTGCCAGACACAGAGTTTCCAGTATTTTGTCCCAAATGTCCTCACAAACATGAAGATCCATGAAATGCCAACACATCAGTGTGCAAACTCCTTGCCAGACCATCAGGCAGCACATACAAAGCAACATGGATACAAAACACACGTGTGTTCACACATACCCACAACCGAAAAAAGTTTCTTTATGTAACACTTACTTCTATGATGAGTGGTGCTCTGATATGTTTGCTCCTTTTTTTAAGTTTGTCTATCTCTATCTATGTATCTACCTATCTATTTAGAGAGCTCGTGTGCACGTGAATGAGAGACAGGCAGAGAGAGAGAGAGAGAGAGAGAGAGAGAGAGAGAGAGAGAAAATCCCAAGCAGGCACTTCACTGTCTGTGCAGAGCCCGACACAGGGCCCAGTCTCACAAACCGTAAGCTCATGACCTGAGCCAAGATCAAGAGTTGGACACTTATCCGATTGAGCCACCCAGGTGCACCCCCCCTTTTTAATATTTGAATGCTTGTTCTGACTCACTAAATTTATTTCACCATCTTTTTTTTAAGGTTTACTTATTTTTGAGAGAGAGAGAGAGAGAGAGAGACAGAGTGCGAGCAAAGGAGGGGCAGTGAGAGAGGGGGACACAGAATCCGAAGCAGGCTCCAGGCTCTGAGCTGTCAGCATAGAGCCTGACACGGGGCTCGAACTCACAGACTGCAAGATCTTGACCTGAGCCACATTTGGACACTTAACCATCTGAGCCACCCAGGCACCCCTCACCATCTTGTAATGGGTTACAAATTGCAGTTTGGATACAGCCGACCTAGTTCAGCTCCTTATTTTACAGATAGAAGTACTGAGGTCCAGAGAGGGGAAGGGACTAGCCCAAGGTCACACAGCTGGCTGGTAGGAAGACCCGGACCAGACTCCAGGTCTGTTGGTTTCACGGTGGTGATGTCTCCTCTTGGACACTGACCCCTTTACTTTGCAGCTGCTCCTACAAGACTATAGCTCTAGAAGGAAACGGGCCATGTCCCCAACACTACTGTCCCTCCCGCTGTGAAATCCTGGCCCATAGTAGGTGCCCAATAAATGGCTCCACTGGACTGATGGAATAGTGATGAGCAAGTATTTGAGGACCAGCGATGGCCCTGCTGCGGTGGGGGATTAATAAATGCAGTGGCCTCAGCCCAGAGACCAGGTCAGCTTTAGCTCATTACCAGGCCTGAGCTCTCTCAGGGCTTAGGAAGGCTGACATTCACCTTGGAGCAGAAATCCCCCAGCCAGGGGCTGGGGGAGAATGAAGAGAGGTAGCTGCTATTAGGAGGGGATGTTAGAAGTGGGCAGGGGCTGTGGAGACCGGGTGGGTGTCAGGGCATGAGGAAGGCTGCAGCCCATTGGAACAAGCTCCAGACAGAATGGAACTCAGTCTCCTCTGACTCCTCCCGTCTTTCTGGAAGGTGTGGCACAGAAATGAGCAATTTCCACAAGCTCTCCCGAGTTAACATCAGAGACAACGCCAGGGGCCAGGAGCCCCTTGAGGCCTCCCACAGCCCCTCCCCCACCCACTGCCACCCCCACTCCACTCCAGTCCCTGGGTCTGTGAGAAATTCGAACTGGGGGCTGGGCAGCCTGGGAGGTCCAGAGAGGGGAAGGGACTAGCCCTCTGGGAGGGACCAACGCTCATTTGTTGACAAGATGAGCGGCCACTTTGCCCACCCCTTGTCCTCATCCCTGGAGGAGACTCAAGAGTTGGCCAGCGTGACTCCCCAGGTGGCTGTTCCCTGTGGCTGCCCCTGTGCACTCCTGAGCACCTGTGATCAGCACAGACGCAGGCCGTAGAAAAGGAGACAAGTAAGGTGCCCTGGCAGGAGCAGGACCCTGGCCATTGGTTTATGCATTCATTTGACAAGTGTCCGTCGAGTTCCTGCTACCATCTGGGCACGGGGCTGGGCTAGGTGTGCAGGAACGTGGCTGTGATCAAGACATAGAGCTTAGGGGAGCAGGGAAAGCAGACTTGGGACAAGGGTGTTTTGAGTGGCAAGGGCATCTCACGGAGCTAGTCTGGGGCACCGGTGAGGCTTTCTAGAGGGAGTGAAGTGTAAGGTAAAATTTCCAAAAATGAAGCTGAGAATTCCAGAGTTGAGAAGTTGAAATGCGACAGGTGGCCTGGGGAGCCCCTCTTGTGTGCCGTTCGTTGGGGTCTTCTCGGCCCTGTGTCTCAGCCTCAGCTTTGCAGCGTTGGGAACTTTGTTATTTCAGCTGCCTCCAGCAGGCTAGAACTCAGTGGGGCTGACTCACAATAAACAAACTTTCCAGAGACTGAGTCACACGTCAAAATGCCAATTTGTTTTTCTGTAATGGAAGTATATTTGGTAAGCTGAGCCTCTCTGGCAGCCTGCTTCAGGATTAGAAAACTGGGGTGTGAGTCTCAATGCCACATTATACCAACTAAGGAGACAGGGGTAAAGCTTTAATCCTCGATGAGCCTCGGTTTCCTCATCTGAAAATAGGGATAATAATGGTTACTCAGGGCTGTCATGAGGAGGAAGTGAGCTATTGTAAAATACAAGTGCCTCATTTTTCTATAAGAATACCTATATTCAGGTTAGTGATTCCTTAAATTTGTGTTTCGTTTTTAATAGATGATCAACATACGTGATATGAAATCCCAAAGTTACCAAAGGATGGTTACCAAAGTTGACAAGTGGGTCTCCTCCCTGTTTCTCACCCCTGCCTCACTCCTCAGCTACCTAGTTCCTCTCTTTGAAAGAAACAAATACTTATCAGCCTCTAGTGTATTCGTTTTTCTTCAAAAAGACTTCCTTGGGGCGCCTGGGTGGCTCAGTGGGTTAAGTGCCCAACTTCGGCTCAGGTCATGATCTCGCGTGAGTTGGAGCCCCACGTCGGGCTCAGTGCTGACAGCTCAGAGCCTGGAGCCTGCTTTGGATTCTGTGTCTCCCTCTCTCTCTGCCCCACCCCTGCTCGCACTCTGTCTCTCTCTGTCTCTATCAAAAATAAACATTAAAAAAATTTTAAACAAAAACAAAAACAAAACTTCCTTTATATTATAGAAGTAATTCATGGTTAAAAAAAAATCCAAAGAGAATAAAAGGGAATACAAGGAATGCGTCCTGTCTCTCGAGCCCCCCAAACTCACACCCTGGAGGTGACTGTGGTTGCTGGTCTGTCATATTCCTTCACAGGGTAACTATTAGGGCTGGTTCCAGATGCACTTCCAAGGGAGAGACTGCTCAGGGCACCAGGTTACAAACGAGAACACGCAGGATTAGTCAGGAGGTGGGCAGAGGCAGTGAGAAGTTCCCAGGGGACATTTCTATCAACTTAGGGCCATGTAATGAATTGCTTTTCTCCACCCCAGGGAGATTTATCATCCACCCACCCGCCCACCCACCAGTCCATCCATCCAACCCTTGCTGGCTGGGCCCTCTGCTAGGTGCTGTGGGAATACAAGATGAATATGTAAAACACTCTCTTCTCTTGCATCATCTGTCATTGGGACAAAGAACATACATCATGGATTTATTTAAGTCTGAAAGGGACAGGAGAGGTCCCCTAATATACCTCTAGCCCCCACTATGGGAAACTGAGGTCCAGAGAGAAGATGTGACTTGCCAATATCATGCAGCAAAAAGACTGCTGAACCGGGGCTGGAGGGCAGGTGTGGGGACACAACCCTAATATAAGGTGGGAACTGGTGCAGGAGAGAAGTGGGCTTGGAGAGTGTGGCATCCAGGATAGAGATTCTAGTTCTACAGATGGGGCAGGGCACTCAGGAAGCTGGCAGAGCTTAAGGACAAGCGTCAGGGCAGGGAACTTGGAGGCTGGATGTCTACAGGGGAGGACCCAGAGCAAGCCTGGGGACGTAGGTTGGGCAGGACATTCTGGTCCAGATAATGGGGCTATCCTTGGAAGTTTAGCAGCCACAGGCCCGGGGCCCCCGGGGTACCCCTGGAGTCATGCAGTGCACAGCTGTCTCCATCAGCACGGTGAGAGAGGCATGGGCACAGCCTGGCTTTGCTACTCTTTGTCTTGGACCCCTCTGCCCCCTGCCCTTCCCTACCCCATAGCAGTATCTCTCCAGTGAGGTTTGGGGAGATGTCCTCCTGACATCTCTACCAACCATGCCTCCAGCTAGATTCCCTCCACTGGGGTCTCTGCTCATTTTTTTAGGTTGCACCGAGCTTTGTTCTGTCTCTCCAGTCAGGCCCCCTGGGAGGCCTCACCATCCCTCTAGTTCACTAGAGTCACATGCAAGAAAAGACTCATTGTGCACTGTCTCACGTCTGCAAACTCAGCTTCTGAGCAGCCCTCACTGACCAAAGTTTTAGCAAGAAATGCATGACCCACTTGAATCAGATAATTCCAGAAGGGTTTATTAAAAAGACTGTTTACAAAGATTTGCACAGAATGGGGAAACTACCGGGGGTCATGAGGTATCCTGAGGCCAGCGAGGACTGATTCTCCTGAGATCCAAAGAGACCAGGGGAGGAAGAGGGGAGAAAGAAGTTACCAGAACCTCTGGAGAGAGGTTGCTGTGGGAGCGGCAGGGGCCCCTGGTCAAGGGACACAGCCATGCCATGGCCACCCCCACAGGGAAAGAGCTAGTGGGATAAATACACAACTCATTCTCCTCTCTTCAGCTCATCTACAGTCACGGCTTCCTATTGGCCAAACCCAACAGAAGGCGGGTGCGTGAGGAAGCCATTTGGTACAGTTCACACCGGTCAGCCCTGGGACCGGGACACAGCAGGTAGGGGAATGTGGAGGGTAGATATGGAGGGGCAAATGGAAGGTCCCCGCACAACCACCATGACCTTCTCTATCACTGACACAGCCACTCTCGCTCTGTGCCCTCACGAGTCCAGCCAGGCTCTGTTTCCTGTAAATGGACCTCCCACCCATCTTACAGGTAACTCCTCCTCTTCCCCCTCTCCTCTGCCCCATGACTCAGAAACTCTCTGTGCTTTTCCCCTACCAAGCGTGCAGGTGGGTTGAAATAACTTCAGCCTTTATCACCCCCTTGCCCTGGCCACGTGGGGATGGAACCATCTGGCCAGCCTCAGGCCAGTCCTCTCATGCAGGAGGGACCCGTGCAGCATGAGGCCTTCCTCTTCTGGAATGAACTACTGTTGTGTGGCCATTAGGCTGAGCCCCAGTCAGCACTTCTGTGGCTCAGGCGTACTTGGGGGTGCTGGCCCACGTCCAGCTGAGCCACTGGGGCCTGGCCAGGTGGCAGCCAGCAAAGCGAAGCCTGGCTCTGAGCCACAGGCCTGGCTTAGGAAATCAGGCAGTGAGCAGCCCATGGGAGACAGCCTGCCTACAGGCACCTCAAGGCAGGGGTAGCGTGACCCTGCCCCCATCCCAGCTATAGCCAACTGGACCGAGGTCTCAGGTCCACAGTGTCCTGCAGGGGCCACAGGGCATCAGTCAGGCCTGAGGCCTGACGCATCAGTACAGAGTGCAGGAATCTGAGAGTCAGGAGACCGGGCTCTGCCCAGCTCTGCCCCCAGTACCCCTGGTCTTGGAAAAACTGCCTCCCCCTCTGGAAAGAACCATTTTTCAAAAAATGACAGCTACTGTACAATCCTAATATATAAAACTGGCCAAAAACCAGGGCAGCCTCAGAGCCCCTTCCTCAATCTCCCCATCGCCACTTTCTCCTCCCGCCTCGTCTCTAACTTCAGTCCCTGAGGCATCTCTTCAGAATCCTGGAGTTCTAAGGAAGATGGTCTGGAAACCCTCTTATATGTGCTCCCTAAGTGGTCCCAGGCAGCTCTCACATGCTGTGAATTTTTGCAGTGCATAAAAACAGGCAAAATGTTACCATAGACTCCCATGTACCCATCATCCAGATTCGACAGTTAGCAACTCACCGCCAACCTTGTTTCATCAACATCCCACCCACTTCCTTTCCTCTCGCATTACTTTAATGCAAATCCCAGACATCATGCGGTTCATCTGTCAAAATTTAGGTTGTATCTCCAAAAGATAAGAACTCAATACCATTAGCACGCTTTAAAATTTCTAATTAGAATTCCTGTTTCCAATTGTTTATTTCTAGGTCTTTTTTTTTTTCCTATTTGTTTGAGTCAGAGTCTGCGTGAGGTCCTCATATTGTAGCTAGTTAATACAGCTCTTCAGTCTCTCTGTCTTGCTCTGTGAGTTGTAAGTGGCCAGTAAAAGTCAGGGTGGCCAGTTTTCCCAAATTTCTCTGGGTGTGGTGAAGACATTCCCAGCAAACTGGAAAGGAAATCTGATCGGCCCGAGCCCTTTTTAAGGCCTGAGGGGAGGGGAGAGAAGGAGTGAAAGGCCAGGCTGAGTCTCAGTGCTGTGGTTTCCCACCAGGAAGGTGTAACTGCCTGTTCTGGGGGGCCCGAGTCCAAGGCTGGGGTGAGATCAAACTCCAAAACAGGAAGTGCTACATTGGTGGGTCCAGAAGGATCCAGAAGAGGACAGATCCCTAAAGAGCGCACTGCCCTGGAGGCAGGAGCCTGGCATCTAATCCAATGGTAAGATTGACCATTAACTGTAAACGTTTCATTTGGCATGTGCTGAGGCGCAGGACTTTGCCAGAGACTGGGACTACCGAGATGAAAAGGAAGCAGTATCTGCCCTCCAAGAAGCTCACAGCTCTTCAGGGAAACAGATAGGCACGTTGCACATTTAGCCTCTAGACTTCAATGTACCCATCGGTAAAACAAAAATAATAGCACCTTACCTATTACATGAGCAGGTTTCTATGAGACCTCTCCTAGTTCTGAATAGGATTTTAAGAAGCAGAAAAAAAGGGACAAACGATACTTATAGAAGATGTGGAGGGGGGAAGGCTAAACATTAACCTGGGAGAAGGATATAGAACATTCACAGAAGACCCCAGAGCCCTTAAGTCCTGTCCTGGCTCTACCAACTACCCAGCTGGGGGACGTTAAGCAGACCCCCCCCCCACCACCACCATGGTATTACCTCAGTGCCTTCCCTGGGGCCTCCGTGTTTTCAAGATGATGGAGTTCAGGAAATCTAGAGTGGGGAATCCTTGCTTTTCTGTGGTTTTCAGACAGAATAGAATGTCTAGGTTTGGATCATATTCCCATGGAAAGCCCAGGTTTCTGCTGTCCATGGTACCAAACTTGTCTAGGCCATGGTGCTTCAACCTCCACACTATGGATATGTTGAACCAGATAATTCTTTGCTGTGAGGGCTGTCCTGTTCATTGAAGGATGTTTAGTGTCATCTCTGACCTCTACACACTAGATGTCAGTATCTCTTCCCCAGTTGTGAAAAAATAAACTGTCTCTAGACTTTGCCAAATGTTCCCTGGTGGGGGGGGGGGGATGCCCCTAGCTGAGAACCTAGTCTAGGCTAGAGGGATGCTATCTCTCTGTGAAAATATGTGAGTGTGTGCCCTTCCTTTTGACTCTGCACAAATGGCCAGCATCTCTGATCTATTTTCGCTTCCAGAATGTTCCCATGGTGTCAACTCTTCTGACTTCAGTGCACCTTTAAAAAGTTTTCTTAGAAACAACTTCGGTGGCCCTCTTGGCCACACTTAATAAGTGCAAAAACATGGTAATTGTACCCAGGATAAGCATACTTGCCCTGGATCAATACAGACTCAGACTGGGGGAGGGGGGGAAGGAGGAGGAATGGGTAGGTCACCTGAGGACTCTGAGTGGCCCACCTTGCCTATGTCACTACCAAGCTTGTCCTGTGGCTTGCCTTTACTCCCCTCTTTTGTCCTCCCACTGAGAAAGTAAAAGGAAAGAATGATTTTAGAGACTCACTTTCTTGGAGCTATGATCTCCTCTGGGTGATATCACAACTGCCTACGGGTCTAGGCTCAGCTCATGTCTCTGGTCCACTGGAAAATATCTGGAGTGGGAGCTGGGGACGTCAGGCTGGAGTCCTGCCTGTGTCAAAGCCAGCCTTGTGACCTCGGGCAAGAGATCAACCTTGAGATCGGATTTCTCATCTGTAAAGTGAGGCTATTAATACCTTTTTTAGGGGGTTGTTATAAGGATTAAATGAGAAAATGTTTGTGAAAGAGCTATGTGGTACAAACTGCCATACGAATCCTAATTACTATTGTTATTACCTGTTGTTCTAAATGAGAGAAGGAATAATATCAAGTCCTTTATCCAAGGGGATCCTCAGCCTGTCCCCTCCCCCCTCAGTTCTGCCGAGCCTCACCCAGCCACTGCATCCCCATTTCTTGTCCCCATCAGATCAGTCTCCTCCCCTGCCATGCACTTGTTCCTCTGGCTATGTCTCTAAGGGACCCTCCTGCCTGGAAGGCCTCCTCTCTTCTCCACCTGTCCATACCCCTGTCCTTCAATACCCAACTCCCAGCCCACCTCCTCTAGATCTTTCCTCTAACATAGGGGATGGGCAAAGCCCCATTTGTCCTCCTCTCCCAACTGAGCTACCTACAACCCCACAAACCCAAGACAAAGTTATGAGTCGATCTGGATTGATGATGATAAGATGATGATGATGATGATGATGATAATTTGTAAGATTTAATAATAAGAACCACTAATGTTTTTGAAGCACTTCCCATGTGCCAGGCACTACACTAAACACTTTGCATGTATTAACTCATTTATAGAGTGCTGGCTGGCCATATGGGATTGAACATCTGTCTCTCGTCCAGACCCCGGCACAATATCACTTCCTTGGAAGAACCTTCCCCGTTGGCCCCAGGCAGAATTAATATTTCTGCCTCCGTACCCATGGTGCCTGGTCTGTTATTGACCTAATTTCATTAGGTTTTAATTATTTATCAAAGTCTCCCCTTCCATTCTGTGACCATCTTGAGGACTATCTTTATTAACCTTGGCATCCAACAGTGATTGTCACATAGTTGCTGCTCATTAAATATTTGTTGAATGAATGCACTGATGAATGGGGTAATTAATACCATCTCCCCCGATGTGCAGGTGGTTTTATGAGCTGTTCCCTCCACGAGGCCATTTTCCTGACCTTACGCTTGAAGAAGCATTCTAGACCAGTGCTACTCCAAGCACGATCCCTCTGCAAACAATTTGTTGCCAGTCCATGACAGGGCAAGTGCAGAAATTGACAGTAAGCTTTTAGGAAATGTTAGGTACCTTGACAGTAGTTTTAAGTCCACTGGATCTAAAAGCTTTAAAAATCGGGCTTTTATTTTGTATGTCTTTATTTGTTGCTTCCTTTTTCTAATAATGCGTTCTCACTGTTCTTTGCAATTATATCATCCGGCAATAGATTAAACTTTAAAAATCAAGAACTGTTTTTTTCGCCCAAGGAGTCTGGAACCACTAGTCTTGCTCCAGACCATCAAACTCACTGGGATACCCATGGTTGAAGTCAACAGAACCCATAGGTAAGGGGGGCATCATCTGTCTCTCCTACTGTTTGGAAGGACGTGGAAGTGTCTCTTATTCCTGTTTAAATTCTTCATTTTTCTCCTTTCTTCCAAATCTGGCAGGTTAAATGAATGAAAGGTGACTCTGGTCTGGGCCTAGACAGGAAGAGGGGAGGGTAAGGGGGAGTCAGAAGAGAGTCTGGGAAGGGAATGGTCACCAGGAGCAGGGGGCTGCCCTGAGGGGGTGGGGAGGCTGCTAAGGAGACCACTCAGCTGTCAGGCTGGTTGGCTAGAGCAGCTGGGACTGAGATGGGGGAGGAGCATGGAAGGCCTCGGGACTGGAAGCTTCACCAAGACCAGGGGATGAGAGCCAGGCTCTTGAAGGTGGAAGGAAGCAGTTTCAGGACAAATGAAAGGGGATATGGAATCCTTCTACAGAAGGGATGTTAAACAGGAGGCTCTTGTACCTCCCCCGAATCAAGCAGTAAAGGACAAAACTCTAAGTAGGTAGGTAATGGAGTGATATAGAAGCTCTCCTCTTCCCACCCCAGAGTGGGAGTGGGGTGTGGATGTTAAGTTGGTGAAATCAAGACAGTCCACTTGGTGGAGGGGGCAATTGTACCATCTATAGATGTTCCTTTATTTTTTATTTTTTTTTTTAATATTTTTATGAGAGATAGAGACAGCATGAGTGGAGGAGGGGCAGAGAGAGAGGGAGACACAGAATCTGAAGCAGGCTCCAGGCTCTGAGCTGTAGACACAGAGCCTGATGTGGGGCTTGAACTCACAAACCAGGAGATCATGACCTGAGCCGAAGTCGGATGCTTAAGCAACTGAGCCACCTGTAGATGCTCCTTTAGAAAGAGAAGGTCTGAATCTCAGGCCAAAAAGGTAGGAAGTACAAGGCGTGATTACAGCCTAATCGACGGCATTTGCATATTTAAAGATCAAGTCTAGGGGAGGACAATGGGACTCAGAAAGGCAGAATTTGATGGTGTTTATTAAACATAGAGAAACTCAGAATCTGGAAATCTGGAGCTGTCTGGTCCCTGGAGAGTCAGCTCCGAGGCTGGGCAAGGCTAGAGAGCAAGGCCTTAACAGGGCCTGGGCAAACCTCCCTGAGGACCCACCAGCTTCCTCTCCTCTGATTCCACCCACAATCCACTGCTGCTGTGACCTTCTAATCAAGAATTCTGTTCCCACAAAGAATTGCCTAGAAGGAGGGACCATGAGGCCTATACCTCTGAGCATCAGGTCCACTTGATAATGGTGGTGGTGGTGTTGGTGGTGGTGACGATGATATTATAGCGACTACAGCTAACTTTCACTAAGCCTGTGTCAGGCTCTGTTCCAAGCCATTTACAAATATTAACTCATTTAAAACAACCTACAACCCTATGAGGTAAGTCTACCCCCATTCTTAGATGAGAAAATTGAGGCACTGTTAAATCATTTTTCACGTTTATACAGCTTGTACGTGGAATAGCCAAGACTCGAACTCAGGCTGCCTGACTCAAGAACCTGCACTAAGCTAGACCACTATGTGTTTAGTTTTTTTTTTTGAAATGTTCATTTTTGAGAGAGAGAGAGAGCACGCGCAAGAGTGCACAAGTGGGGGAGGAGCAGAGAGAGGGAGACACAGAATCTGAAGCAGGCTCCGGGCTCCAAGCTGTCAACCCAGAGCCCAACATGGGGCTCGAACTCACAAACCTTGAGATCATGACTTGAGCTGAAATCAGCCGTTTAACCGACTGAGCCCCCCAGGCGCCCCTGCATTCAATTTTTGTTGAGGACAAAAATTGACAGTCTGGCTGGTGTGCCCATCCATCTCTTTTGGGATTGGTTGGGGTGAGTCTGGGCCGGATTCAGTGTGACCAGCTCTGCAGCACTAACCTAATGGGGGGTTTGCAAGACTCGGGACTATGTGCTTCATCTAGAAAGTGCCATCTTGTGTGGTTAAGCCAGTGTGACCAGCTGACTTCCTGGGCAATGCCCCTCCCCACTTCAGAGCCCAACCCTCCAGGCACTTTGAGCTGGGAATCAGGAACCTCAGGAGTAGGCTTACCAGCTATGGACTTTGGACAGGTCACCACCTAGTGTGCGTGCCTCAGTTTCCTCACAAGTAAGCTGTGCACGTTGAACCACGCTACCCCTTACAGTAACTCCCTTTCTAAGTGAAGAATCAGGTGGACCCACGAACGCGCTGGTTCTTGCATAATATAAGAAGTGAGTAGATGGGAGGAGGCGGGTGGGCCCAACAGGGCACAGAATCCAGGGCAGTTAGGTTCAGAGTTCGTGTCAAAGCTGATTCACCGCCACTGTGGGACAGTGCTCCTCCACCCAGGAGTCCTCGGGGCTTGCTCTGAGAGGACTTGGCCAGGCGCTGCAGCCTGAGGCTTTGCCGGGTGGCCCCGCCTCTCTCTTCAGCTCCCCCGTGGAGGCAGGAAGGGTTAGAAGTCAAAAAGTCTGTGCAACTGGAAGGGCTGGAGAGGAAAGTTTAAGGGGCTGGAGGAGGCGGGAACGGCTTCCCAGAGCTAGGAGCTGCGTAGGGAGCTAGAGAGCCAAGGCCAGATGAAGACCCAGAGGTCTGGAGGGGCGGCTGACCTCTCCCCCGAGGCTTCGGCCGACAGGGGGCGCTGTGACCTCCTCCGCGCCCTGCTAGCTGGATTCCTAGCTGCTTTCCGCTGCTGTAGTGTAATGCGCGCTCGGCTTTCCCCTCCACGGTGCTCAGGTGCCCGCTGGTCCCGCGGGGCACCGCCGTCTCCCCTTCCTCTTAGGGGTCCCGGGTTCAGCCCCTTGCCTGGACCAAACTGGGCAGGCGCTTAGTCTGTGGAATGAATGGATGAAGGAACGAATGAATGAAAATGAACGAATGAATGAATGAAAAGGATTCGTCCCACAGAGCTCCGCGTCTCCGCGCGCCCCCGACATGTGGATGCCAAAGGTGCCGGGGGTCCGATGCGACTCCCGCGCCCTGCTTAAGTGGGGGCGGCGGGGACCTTCTGGCCAGCTGGCTGCAGGGCGGGAACTGCCCAAACGCAGTTCCCAGCTTCACCCGGTTTCCGCGGCGCCCCTGCTCATTCGGGGCTGCCTTACTCCCCGGTCTCCAACAGCCTCGCTCTCGTAGACTCACCCGGGCTCCGCCAGACCCCCCACACTCCCTGGACTCCCCAGGTCCCCACCTCTAGCCAGGCGGGAGGCGGGAGACTGCCACCTCTCTCGCCCCCGCCGGCCACCCGCCCCCCCTCCCCCCCCCCCGCCTCCATCCCAGGCTGCGGCGGCCGCCACCGCTGCCAGCGCGTCCCGCCGACTGCCGCAAACCTGGGCTCAGGGAAAGGGGGTCAGCGCGGCGAAGGCGCGGGGAGCAGGTCCGGGAGGGGAGGGGAGCGGAGGGCGCGGAGGAGGCGAAGGGGGAGCGCGCCGAGGGGCGAGGCGCGGAGGAGGGACCGAAGGGGAGGGGAGAGGCGGGGGAGAGAGAGGGGAGGGGACACTAGGCGAGGGGGCGGGGAGCCGAGGCGGGGAGCTGCGCGGACCGAAGGGGAGGCGGCGGGGACGCCGGGCGGCTGCGGGTCCGGCTGAGTCGGGAAGCGGCGGCCGGACCAGCCCGGGCCGGGGAGAGCGGGAGCCCGCGGGGCCGGGCTGGGCTGCGGGTCCGGGGAGCGCGGAGCCGGGCACCTCGGCGCCGGGCAGCGACACGGGAACCCGGCCGCCCAGCCCGCGCCGCCCAGCCCTCAACCGCCGGCCGGCCCCTCTGGGATGTCCCAGGGACCCAGGCGTCCGGGACGGTGACCGAGCGAGCCCGAGGATGGGACGGCGCCCGCAGCTCCGGCTCGTCAAGGTAAGAGCGAGCGGGTCAGCCCTGGAGAGCGGGCGTCCCCAGCCCCCGGACCGGCGCGGGGCGCGGGTGGGCTGTGGGTGTGATGGGGGTCACCGGGGAGGGCTGTGCACACACAGGTCCCTCTCGCTGGACCTCTGGAGCCGGCGTGGCGGGGGCGGGGAGGACTCAAGTGAAAAAAGACATCATTGTGGCGAAGCTGCGGGGCTGTTGGCGGAGGAGGGGGTCCGCCCACCCGGGCAACCAGCTCTGTGCGGAGAATCGCTTTAGGCTCTGGGAGTGAAACTTGGTTCCATCTCCCACCCTCCCATGCAGACCCCGACCCCGGGTCGGGAGGCTCCGGAGATGGGTTCCTCGCGGACCCCAGCACGCTCTCAGCAGCCCCCCCTCTCCGCACGCCCCCGCCCTGGTTCTTGGGAGCTCCTTCCTGCCCCTTCCCCTGCTCGTTAAGCTGCGAGTCTGGGGAGATAAATGTCCCCCGTGTCTCCCTGCCTTTGATCAATATCGCAGTCTCGGGGGAGGAGACGGTGCATCCGGCTGCGGTTACAGTTGCTGCGCGGCGGCGGGCCGGCGGGAGCACTGCGCTCGCTCCCCGAGCCTTTGCACTCGGGGTCCCTGCGCCGTGCGGCTGGCGGCTCCTGCTTCTCCCGCTCCGGCCCTGGCGATGCGATTCCGGCGCCCGGAGTTTAGAAAAGTCGTCCGATCGCATGACCAGCGTTTGCCGGCTCAAGTTCGGGGGCGACGGGGCTGCCCGAGGGCGGCGTAGGCCGGGGAAAGGCTGGGGGTGTCGTCAGTCCGGCCCGCGGGTAGTGACAGCCGCCACTTCCAGTGCCCAGGGCTTCCCAAAGCGGTTCGGCTCGCCGGGTGTAGGCGCGTAAGCAGCCGCCGGAGGGAGAGGTGGGTGGGCCTCGGCACCGCTGCCGGGGAGCCCAGCTCTCGCCGGAGGATCCCGACTCCGCAGGGTCCGTGTGGACGGCCTGGGCTACAAATACAGACAACACCAGCTTGACTGGGTTCAGAGCATTTAAAAGCGATTACATTGAAAAGAATTGAATGGATTTGGGGGAGGGGTGCGGGTTGACTGAATTTCAGTTTTCTAGCAGTAATTAAACCAACTCTAGGTATACCACCAGCTCCCAGTGGTTCCAGTTAAGCCAAATTCTTTAAAGGTAACAGCGGCCAGGGCAGAGATGTTACCAGTTACCGAAGCTTTTTTCTCCATCCTCTCCTTCCCCTCCCAAATATTTATAAGTTGTTTTTAAAAACTGCTGAGGGTCGGGCTGCTTGAACCCATATCCCCTCCTCCACCCATTAACTGAGGATGAGCGGTGAACCCAGAGATTATTTTCTGGGTGATCAAGACTGGGGGAGGAAGGTAGGAAGAAAAACACCCAGAGAGGTTGAATAGATAGCATTGAATGGGAATATTTTCCGAAAGGCTAGTGTGTACCCAGCCTTGCTCTGAATTCACAAATCATTAAACTGAATTGGATCTTTTAAATGGATTCAGAGAACTGAACTGTAGGTTTGGGGTTTTTTGTTTAGTTTTTGTGTTGTTTTGTTTTTTAAGTTTACGTGGTAATAGCCAAATGTTCTTTCTCCGGCCTTTCTTAGAATCCTGTGTAATTCTCTGCTTAGAATTGTCACGTTTTCCTAAAAGAACAATTTTTTTTCCTGTTGTTATGTGTGTGTTTTTCTTACTAGATGGTAAGATGTGTATGCCTTTTATGTCTGGCCTAACGAACGCAGTAGGTGTTCAATAAATACCGAATGAGGGAGAGGCAGTGAATGAATGGCCAGCTAATGCTCATTTCAGTCAAATAATTACTTGTTCCTTCTATTTATGTAGCACGTACAATTTGCTGGACATTGTTCTACCTCCTTCGCAAATGTTAAGTTACTTAGTCTTCTTAACAGCCCTGGGAAGTAGGGATTATTACTGAGGCACAGAGAGGCTAAGTAGCTTGTTCAAGGTCACACAGCCAGTGAGCGGTGGAACAAAAACTCAAACCTAGGCATTGTTGTTCTAAGGGTTTGTTTTGTTAGCTTTTATCAGCAAATGTTCTAAGCCACTGAAATCTCATCCTAGACCTCTGCCAGATGAGAACCCAGGTAATTCTGTCAATCTGTAGTTATTTTATTTTTATTGTTGCTATTTTTTTAAGCAGCCTCCATGCCCAACATGGGGCTAGAACGCACGATCTTGAGATTAAGAGTCGCATGCTCTGGGAGCCTGGGTGGCTCAGTCAGTTGAGTGTCCGACTTCAGCTCAGGTAATGATCTCACGGTTCGTGAGTTCGAGTCCCGTGTTGGGCTCTGTGCTGACAGCTCAGAGCCTGGAGCCTGGAGCCTACTTGTGATTCTGTGTCTCCCTCTTTCTCTGCCCCTCCCCACTCATGCTCTGTCTCTGTCTCAAAAATAAATAAACATTAAAAAAAAAAAAAAGAGTCACATGCTCTACCGACTGAGCCAGTTAGGTGCCCCTAGTTCTGTCAGTTTGAATTTAGGGGAATTCATCCAGAATGCAGTTTGGTCCCCAACAAGTCAGCCAGTGTTGGGAAAGGACCACTCTGGGACCCTTATTGTGGGCTGAGCACTGCCCTGGCTACAGAGAACTGGGGGGAGAGTGTGTGGGGAGAGTGTGTGCAGGTGAATATGTGTGGATGCAAAGGAGGGGGCAGGTGAAATATTGTCTCTGCCCCCAGGGGAGAGGGGGATCGAGCACCTCTGGGTTACCCACCCACCAGCTGCAGCTCCTTGCAGGGAGACCCAAGTGTGGCTCCAAGAGGTGGGCTCCGGGAGTGTGAGGGTGCGTTCTTCTTATTTTTTAATGTTTATTTATTTTTGGGAGAGAGAGGAAGGAGAAGGGGCAGTGAGAGGAAGACAGAGGATCGGAAGAGGGTTCTGTGCTGACATCACGGAGCCCGATGCAGGGCTCGAACCCATAAACCACAAGATCATGACCTGAGCCGAAGTCAGACGCTCTACTCACCGAGCCACCCAGGGGCCTCAAAGAGAGTGAGTTCTGAAAAGGCTGCTGGTTTTATTGCTACTGTTCTTGTCTTAAGAGCAATCTCACAACGCAAGACAAAGTCTGGAAACCAGAAGGGACAATTATTACCCCCTCACCCTCCTAACACAGCTACTGCTATCATTTTTGAGGTAATCCCTGTAGGCCCTTTCTCAAGTGCAGGTTTGGGCACCACTTTGGCCATCGGGCACACCCCGTCACTTACTGTGTCACAGCCCAAGTCTGGCCCATCCTCTTCTGGAGCCTCCAGAGGGAGCTTGTCAACATCTGCCTACTGCTTGTGAGTGGATATACCTTGGATCCCTATACTGGCGCACATTTGGATCATTTCCAAATTCTTTCTTTGACAGATAATCTGGAGCCAGTTTTTGAGGGAGGCGTTGGCAGAAGGGCAAAAAAGCGAGCCCGGGGGGGGCCACAGGCTGCCTTGCTGGGTGGGGACAATTGGGCTGGCCACAAACGAGGTGCAAAGGAGGAGAGTGGGGCTGAAAGCCAGGCTAGGACATTTGGATTTGATACGAATCTCTAGGGAGGGGTCTGTCCAGTTCCCAAGGAGGATGCAGACCCGTGGAAAAGCAGAGGCTGTGAGGATCAGCCCAAGTGGAAAATCCGTTTCTCACCCTCTCTGACATTTGCTCCTTGGACAGCGTCAGCAGCCAGCAGGGTTCAGCTGCACAGAAGGAGTTTGGAGGGTCCAAGGGACCCTTTGGCAGCATCCCCAGTGCCCATGATGCGTGCTGAACCCATAGACCCGAGCCCTGGCCATGGTGTAGCCGGAAGGAAGGCGTTAGGCACAGGGGCTGGTCATTCAGCAGTTACAGGGTGGAAAGACCATCAGCCTGGGATTTGGCAAATCTGACTTCGGTCTCAGTTGTGTCTCTAATCAGCTGTGTGACTTAAGGTAGGTCACCGTCCCTCTCTGAGCTGTGCTTTCCCTGTCTATAAACAGGGGTATTGCATTCGATTCCCGGGTACCTTTCATGTCTCTGTGAAAGATCTGTGTCCAAACACTCCTTAGGGCCATGACCTTACATGGGAAAAGTGGGGTGCAGCAGATTCAGTTCCCAGCTCTGTTCCTCCCCAGCTATGGGACCTTGGTACTTGGTATTTGGGCTCAGTACCCTGTCTAAACTTGAGTATCCATCCCCGGCTATGAAATGGAGGCAATACCTAACTCAGAAGGTTGAGGTAAGGGTGAGAAAGTTCCCGCATGGAAAGCACCCGGGGTAGCACCTGGTACAGAGTTTGTTTTCAGAAACAGGTTCAAGGATCGCTTGCATTTCAGATCAAATGGGATCATGCAGGAAAAAGCAACTTGGAGGAAGAACTCTTGGGCGTCGCTCAATACGTAGCATTTTTGCGTCTTTCCCTTTCCACAGCACTGAGCCTCCCAACCCGCCGCATAGAGTAGGCATTTCACAAATGTTTGTTGACGGGATGGATGGCGTTTTTGTCGCTCCTTCCGGTTTACCACTGCGCGATCACAGTGGACGCTTTGCTGTTCCCACGAGAGGCAGATGTCGTATCAAAACCACCCTAGCAGAAAAGCCATCTCTGATGCAGAAAAGAGTGGAACTGCCCCTGAAGGACACTATTTTAAAAAGGAAGGAACGAAGGAACGGAGGAAGAGAGAGAGCTCGCAACAAATAGCCAATAGAGCACCCCAGTGATTTAGAGGATCCGTTGAGAGTAGAGCCTTGGCTCGTGAAACTCTAGCCCCTTTGCTGTGACCGGAGGAGAGCTGGCTGGCAGCAGGTGACCTGGAGCCTTTCTTGTGTCCTCCTCTGTGCAGAGCGGGGTGGGGTGATCTCTCCCAGCACTGACTCTCCCCTAACCAACGATGGCATCGACAAAAGGAAGCCTGAGTCCATTTTGGAGCTAAGGCCGAGTCTCCATTTTAGCTACAGTTTTACTCAAAGAATGAATTTGTTAATTACAAATGACCCCTGTCTGCTTAGATTCTCAGAGTCCCTTGGAACTAACATCACCCAGTCCTTTTTCAGTGCTTGTCTTCAGGCTTGCTCTCGGTCAGCCCTCCCTCGCTGCCCCCCAGTGTGGCAGCCAGCATCTTCTTTCACAGGTGGGAACATCCCGTGAAGCAGACGGGGGGGTCCAGGCAAGTAAGGTCATCTCTCTGAACCCCAGTTTCTTCATCTGCAAAAAGGGAGAAAAGAGTACCCACTTTATGGGATTAATCACCATGATTTCATGAGATGTCAGGGGTGAAATTCAGCACAAATGTAGTGTCTGGCATATTGTAAGTGCTTAATAAGTATTCACGATAGTAGTCACTTAATAAATCTTGCCAAATTTTATTAATCCAAAGAGGACCATCAAAGGAGGGGTGAGGAAATGGGAGGTGGAGGAAGGAGTGCTTGGCAGTGGAGAATCTCCCCCTGCCCCAGAGTCCTTTTCGCAGTCCCCCGGAGAGAAGGGACAAGGGACGGGGTCACCTGCTGTCAGCTGAGGACAAAGGTCAAAGGACAGAGGCGCCTGAAATCGGCTCTCTGAACATCTGACATATGTGAAGGAATTTGATAATAAAAGTAGAGGCATGTAGGGAGGACAATACCAAATGATTAACTCACTGATGCCAGCAATGATTTTGAAAACAACTAGCTGGCATCTATTAAGCCACAGATTATTAACCTTTTCAGAGTAAGTGGTGTCTACTTCGGCAAAATGGAGAGAAGACAGGTGGGGAGGACCGGAGGGAGGAAGCTTGGGGAGCGTGGACGTAAGCTTCCTTTTCTGTGAAATGGCCACGTTGAGATGCATTTCTGGGAGACAGGTCCCATGTCCACAGAGCTGCCGACTCAAAGGCTCAAGCCAGACGTGTTCTTTGGCAGCCGTGAAGCTGTTTCGGGGACAAATGAAGATATTGCGAGTGCCCTTCCTGCCCTATAAACACAGGCGATTTCATGATCCCACCTTGGCCCTGCTGCGTCCCCCCCGCCCCCCGCCCCGTGAGGTGCTTAGAGGAGAGCTTCGTGGGGTAGCCCCCCCTCCACCTTTCCATCGGTTCCCAGCCTCCAGCCAATCTGGTGGTGAGCCAGGGCGCCTAGGTCAGAGTCCAGTACAGAAACTGGCCAGACTGGTCCAGCTGCTTCCATAGCTTTGTTCTAGGCTGTCAGACTACAATTTGGAGTGTTCAGAGGTGGTGGGGCTATCCTGAGGCACAGTAGGAGACTTAGGGGACCTTTGGGACAATGTTCTGCCCAGTGTGTTTGGCAGGTACCTGGAGGCGAGTGATGGGCTAGGGCAAAAGATGGCTGCGACATTTCATTTACGGCGGGGACTTTCTCCGCTTTGATCCGTATTTCCCCAGCTTCCTTGGCAGGGTGTGGGAAGGGCTCAGGGGTTTCCAGAGGTGCCAGCCCTGACACTGTGAGGATAGGGCTGGGTGGGGAGAGGAAAGGAGGCCAAGGATGCGGGGCTGGGCTATGCAGCCTGGAGGAGGCAGCTGGGTCCAGAAGGGGTTTGGCTACTCAGGGAGAGGGTCGAGGACAAAGCTAAGGCACAGTCCTCCAGGTCCAGGCCTCCTGCACAGGGGGCCCCCAATCCCACTCACAGAAGCAAAGACCCAGCAGGCCGTGGGCCTGCTCAGGATGGACAATTGTGTTATTACATAAGATGTGGGCATGCGGACAGACGGCGAGGGAGAGGCAGACAGAGAGACAGAAACTAAAGGTGATGCAGAGGTGAGTACCTCTTGAGCCAGAGGTGCTGGCTCAAGTTGGCACGAGAGAGAGAGAGATCAGGACCAGAAGGGCCAGGAGGACAGAGGAGGGAGGAAGAGAGAAGGAGAGGGAAAGAGAGAGAAAGAGGTGGTAGCACGAAAAAGGACCTGTGTGTCATTTTTGGCCGTTCTGGCTTTGTACTTTCTCCGTAGCGCCCAAGAGATTGTGTGCCCCTGCTTTGGAGGCCAGAGATAGCATTTCCCCTCTTCGTTTCTTCCAAGAATTACCACCCCACCCCATCGCTAGCCTTCCCGGGGAGCAGGGATGCTCTGAGGCTGAGGCTCGATGTGTGGAGGCTGCGGATGAGTATGCGCAGACAAGAGTGCTCCCCTCCCCCTCACCAGCTTCCCGCTGCCCCCCCCCCCCACCGCTCCCCGGCCCCTGGGCTGAGTTCTCCTCCCCAGGTTCAGAAGGAACACACCCTGCTGCCTTTGTGGTCCCAACTGATTACACACGCAGTCTGTCTGTCTGTCTATCTTGAGCCACTTTTGCATCATCTGCAATAGCGTGCCCCCACCTGCTACCCCCTCAGATGGTCACACCCCGGCCTGTCTTCTCTAAGCGCAGTCAAACCCGTGAGGTGCGTGGCACCCACCAGCTCGAGGCCAGGGCCAGAGGACTGACTCCCAGAGGAGCAGCCGGGCACCCGGGGGCTGTGGGTTCAGCAGTGGACGGTCACTCTCCATGTCACCCCCTGGGCCACACGTGCCTGGCTGGGAGGCTGAGAGGCTGGCCCTTGGACAGAGGCCCGTGTCCTAGGCTTGGCCTGCACCCCTGCTCTCCCCCCTCTTCCTGCCCTTTCTCTCCACTTCACCCCACTTCTCTTGGCCGGATGCCTCCGTGCCAGGGCTCACACCCATGACCCCATGGGGTCCTCCCGTCCCTCTCTAGAGGTGAAAGAATCAGACGCTCCCAGCATCCATCGATCCTCTGTCCCTCCGCCTCGGTCACACTGCCCCCTCCCCCCAGCCAGAATACTCATGTCTAACTGCCACCCTGCCTTTGGCCATGCTTCTGCCCCCCAGCCTCTGCACCAATCCTATGTGACACGTCTACCAAAGTCTTCTTGAACTATCCCTACCCCCTCTTCCAGGAAGCCCTCCAGTCGAAGTACATCTCTCACTGGTTGTTCCTGTGCTTCTGCTGGGTCTTCTCCTTCCTCTCGTGCATGGTGGGCTCTCAGACAACAGGGGCCCTCCTCCCACTGATGCTCCACACGTTCACTAGCCAGACCCCACACGGACCCCTGGTCACTCACATCCCCTGAGCCCCTCTTCCCACCGTAGATTGGGAGCTGTCAGGGCCGGAGGAGTCTCTTAAAACAAAAACAAAGGTCTCCGGCACCTAGTCCGGTGTCCACGCACACACGGCGCATCATGGATGTGGAATTTAGGGGAGGAGTCCCCCTGATCCTGCCTCCTGCCACACGAGTGTCTGTGCTCGCAGAGGTGCTATAGCGACAGGAGACACAGAAATGACAAGCTAGACAGATTCCTCTGCTTCTGCGTGTGGATTTGTGACTCAATGGCTTATCCAGCCCTACGCTGTCGGTGCCACTTAGTAACACTGAGCGATTCCGGCCCTGCCCGGTGTCCCACCCCGGACCCCATAGCACTGGGGGCATCTGTCCACATGAGAAAGCAAGGGCGTCACTTTGCATCATGAGGGTCCTGGGCAGGGTCAGTGGGAGACGTTGCTAGAGGGAGATTTGGGGCTGGGCTGAGGACAAAGGTGCAAGAAACTTCTCGGAACCTGGGGTCTTCATTTTTTTTTTTTAATATTTATTTATTTTTGAGAGAGAGACAGAGCGCAAGCAGGGAAGGGTCAGAGACAGGGAGACACAGAATCCGAAGCAGGCTCCGGGCTCTGAGCTGTCAGCACAGAGCCCGACACGGGGCTCGAACCCATGAACCGCGAGATCATGACCTGAGCTGAAGTCCGACGCTTAACCAACTTGAGCCACCCAGGCACCCCCTGCAGTCTTCAGACCCCAGGGCACTTAAGTCCTCAAGCAGGGGCTGGGGACGAGGCGTGGTGGTGGCCCAGGGCTCCCTCCACATCCCTGCCCTGGTTCTGCTGGTAACGAGGCAGGAACAGCCAGGCAAGACAGACGTGGGCAGAGGACTCGGGAGGAAGGTAGTGGGTCCGTTCTTGGCTCCCTCCAGGGGATCCCGTCTCTCAATCCAGATCCTAACCCCTCCATTCCCTATGGGCGGGGTGGCAATCTTTGGTGTCATTCCCTCCAGTTTGCTGGGCCCTGAGAGCCGTGCCACGATGGCTGCAGCCAGGCTGTAAGACGCGGGGCACACGCGCAGCCCCGAGAAGCGAGCAGCCCCGAGAGGCAGCACTGACCCTAACGCTGAGGCGGTAGGTGCCCACCAGGTGCCACCTCCTGGGCAAGTCACGCAACCTTGCCAGGCTTGGTCCTCATCTGGACCATGAGCGAAAATAAAAGGAAATGCCTCCGTGCTGAGGGGCCCGTCCCCAGCCAGACTCCCTGGGTGAGACCCCCCCCCCACCCCCACTCCTCCCGGGAAGGCCCCTCACTCCAGCCTCTGCTGCCCTGGATGCTGGCCCCAACCACGGAGCCTCCTCCAGGGGGCCTCCCGGATAAGCCGGCCTCCATCAGCTCTCCTCCAGCTAAGGCAGGGCTTCTCAAACGGGCTCCAGGGAAGGACCATGTGGATTTTTCCAGTCTGTGGCAGACTGGCACCTGGTCGTCCTGCAAGCGATGACCGTGCGGCCTGCACCACCTGACCGCCCTGGAGAGGTGGACATCGGAGCTGGTCTAACCCTGTTGTTCAGGGAGATCAGTCTTGTGGCGACACGCAGGGATGTCACAGCAGGGACAATTCACATCGGGGTTCCCAAATGCTTACTCTCGGGGACAGTCTGCAGCTAGGCACCCATACAGACCACTGTTTGAGTAGCGCTGGTCTCAAGGCCTCCCCTGGAGCCAGAATTTATGGCCTGGAATCCCTGGTTCGCTTTTCATGGGAGCCTGGCGGCCGGCCAGCCTTGCTCTGCACCTGTGCGCCTCCTGCCATCAGGACTCTGAGACAGGGCCAGAGCGGCTCTTTCGGGGGCAGCAGTGGCTGGGGGCCCGAGGCAGCAAGAGCTCGTGGCCAGGAGGGTGGAATCCTTCGGTTTCTTCGGAGCCCTTACCCCTGGCAATTCTGTGCGGACCCTTCCTCCTCCTGGTTTTCACTCATCAAGCTGCACCTTGTCACTAAGGTCGGGGGAAGACTCATGACCTTGAGTGGTCGCAGTGTTCTGGAGAGACAAGGGAGGTCCTTCCTCTGTGGCGGGCTCACCCAGTGCTCACAGAAATCAGCCCCACGTTGGCTCTAGGCTTTGGCCCCGGGTTGCCCAAGATAAGGGAGCCTGAAGTTTCCCTTGCTCCAGGGCCCGGCTCTGCCTCCCACCCCCGAGATGCCAGCCCTGGGGACAGGCTGCTCCAGAGCCCAGGCTGGGCCAGCCCGGCCTGCCTATTTGGGGGAAGAGGCGGCCACACGATGCCATCCCTGGGCGGCTCACTTCCCTGCATTGGCTGCACCGCGGGCAGGCACCTTCCTGCTTCGGCTTTGCACCTCCCATGCATACCCCCTCCTGGAGAAGCCGACTGGGCAGCACGAGCAGGGAGGTGAGGGACCTCCTGTCTGCCCAGCTGGCCAGGCACCCCCCTTCCTGAAGGACCCCGGCCTCCAGCCCGAGGCCAGGAGTTTCATAAATGACTGGTCCAAGGTCCCCCACGGGGCATTTGCTGGATGGAGTGAGATCAAGGCCTCTTTTTGTCTTACAGACCTGCCTCCCTTGTTCTCCCATCCTTCCCAGGGTCCCCTCCCCACACACACCCCTCCACCACCTGCTTTCCCCTGCTCCCAGCTTCCATGATGGGCTGGCAGGTGCACATTTTCAGATCCGGGAGAACGCTGCAAAACCTTCCAGCCCCCGGTTTCCAAACCTCTGCACTGTTGACATTTGGGGCCAAGCCATTCTTTGCCGTGGGGGCTGCCCCCCTGCATTTGAGGGTATAGAGCAGCCTCCCCAGCCTCCAGCCACTAAGCGCCAATAGCACTCCTCCAGCTGTGGCAACCGAAAACGTCTACAGACATGTTTCGTGGGGGACAAAAATTGCCCCCAGCTGAGAACCACTGGGTTGGTTCAGTTACCCTCACTTCTGGTGAATCACTTGGTGAGCATTAAATAATAGACTCCTGAGTTTCCCCTCAGATCTGCTGAACCTGACTTCCTGGGGTGAAGCCTGAGACACAGAATTTTCTACCTCCCAGATGCCAAGGACTGTCTGGAAACCTCGGATTTCATCTAATTTGCTCCTTTGAGAGGCAAAGAAACAGACGGGGCCATTTTCTATCTCATGGATGAGTATATAGTTATTCCTAATCGCTGCCGTAAATGACCCTGCTCGATGGGGTTCGGTGGTCAAGGAGCCCCTTGAAACCAGACCCTCACGGCCTTAGAAGGCAGCTGCTTCTCCAGAAAACCCAGCCTCAAAACCTTTAGCCGTTTTCTAATAGGACCTGATTTCCACACGTCAGATGATTTCACTCTGCCTTCCCGGCCCTCTTCACATCCCTTTTAAGACGTGGCTTCTCAAAGGATATCCCTTTTCTGCCGACCCCGAAATCCTCCTTGCTTTACTCTTGTCGCAGAGCAGGCTGAGCCGAGGAAGACACAGCTGGTAGTGACACCTGTGTTGCCGGTGACTTCACACACTGCCCCCAGCAGCTCAGCTCCGTCTCCCAGAGGAGCAGCTGCCTCTCCCACGCCCTCAGGGGTGGTTTCCCAGTGTCTGGGAGCCACTCACAGCTTCCAGGAGCAAGGGGCAGGATCAGAGCCCCATCCAGGTTCCACTTCTCTCTGAGAACCAAACTTAACCCTTCCTGAGTCCCCTGACAGTGTCTGACTGCCACTGCCAGCTCTTGGGAAGCCAGGCTGTGGCCCCGAGCCAGAGATCAAGAGGCAAAGGAAACCTATACCTCTTCTTCTGGAGGATCTATGCTGGGAGGAGGGGTGGGGAGTAGGAAGGGAGGCAGGACGGTCAGGGAAACAGGCTGTCCTGCCCAGGGGTCCAATCCCGGCATGGAACACGGTTCCCATCCCAGGCCCTCCGCTCACTGTGGTAAACAACCTTGAGCAAGTTACCAACTGTGCGTGCATCAGTTTGTCATCATGCAGTGGGAAGAGAATGAAGGCTCCACCTCTTGGGGTCCAGAAGGATTAAAAGAGAAAAATGAGAGTCTGGCGCCATGCAAGCCTTCAGTAAAAGCTAGAATTTAGAGGAAAGGAAGAAGGAAGAAAAGGAGTAGGGAGAGAGATGGAAGGAAGGAGGGAAGGAAGGAAGGAAGGAAGGACGGAAGGAAGGAAGGAAAGAAGGAGGGAAGGAAGGAAGGAAAGAAGGAGGGAAGG
>NC_064814.1:14666192-14669646 GCF_023721935.1 Panthera uncia
GAAGGAAGGAAAGAAGGAGGGAAGGAAGGAAGAAAGGAGGGAAGGAAGGAAGGAAAGAAGGAAGGAAGGAGGAAAGGAAGGAAGGAAGGAGGGAAAGAAGGAAGGAAGGAAGGGAAATGGAGACTCGTGAAGACTAAGAGAGCTGGGGAGGTTGAGACCAGGACAGAGAGGGGATGGTGGGTGGGAGGGGGCAGGGAGGATGAGAGGCATGAGCTGTGGGAAAATACTAACGAGTGGATCTAAGGGGGAATCCTACCAAGAGAGGGTGAGAACGAAGGCAGAAGCAGCAGAAAAGGAGAGCAGACCGGGATGGGACCGGTGCCATGTTCCGGGCACCGCCGCCCCCCACCTCCCTTCCCTGTGCCCAGCGAATCCCCACCACACACGTTCACAGGTGGATGCTGGCGGCTAGGAACAGAGCACCGGTGGAAAGTGGGTGTGCCTGTCCTGGGTGGCCACGGGGGACCAGTCCAGGAACTTCCGGACAGGAGGGCCAAGTCAGGAAGGAAGCCACTTGCACCAAGTCAATAATGGTTCTCATAACCAATCGTTAACGGCTTACCATGTGTTCGGCCCCAGGCTGTTTTAAAAAAAAATTTTTTTTAACGTTTACTTCTTTTTGAGACAGAGAGAGACAGAGTATGAACGGGGGGGGGGGGCAGAGAGAGAGGGAGACACAGAATCTGAAACAGGCTCTAGGCTCTGAGCTGTCAGCACAGAGCCCGAAGCGGGGCTCGAACTCACAGATCGTGAGATCGTGACCTGAGCTGAAGTCGGACGCTTAACCGACTGAGCCACCCAGGCGCCCCCCCCCACCCAGGCTGTTTTAAATGCACCCTGTTGTTGAATCTCTTCAAGAGCTTTAGGGTGTAACTATTTCATCCTTATTAGCCCCATTCATAGATGGGGAAACTGAGGCTCAGAGAAGTTAAGTCACCCAAGGTCACACAGGAAGGAAGGGGCAGATAAAAGATTCCCATGTGGAATTTTCTGGCGCTGGAGTTGGAGATCTGATTTCTATTCTCCCGTATATCCTGAAGGCAGAGCATATTCGGACCTGGAAAGGAATGTAGGGAACACACTGCCCTCCTCCTTTGACAGATGAGGAAACTGAGGCAGGAAAGGGGACAGGGGAATGACTTGTCCATGGAACAAGTTCGCCAGAGTCAGAACAGGATCTCAGCCCTGCACTGCCCACCCCAAAATGTTTCTGCCTTCAGAGCACCCCTCTAAGGAACTAAGAGCTAAGCGTCCAAGAGAGAGAGCTCCTCGCGGCTAGAGGAAAAGAGATGCTGGCGAACGGGAAGTAGGAAATGTCCTGGTGGGGATAATTACAGGACCTCGTGGTCAAAGGAGACAGAGAGCAAAAACCCGCCTGTTCATTCATTCAGTCAGTCAGTCATTTATTCGTTCAATGCATAGTGGGACCTACTCTGTGCCAGCCCCCCCTGTGGGTACAAAGACAGCCTAACAGAGACCCTGCCCTCGGGGTGCTTATAATCCAATGGCCAGTATACCTGGAATCTTTGGAAGGGTCTGTGTACATCCAGAGCTGGGGTCTTGTAGGTCCTTGCTGCCCCTGGGGTGGGTGAAGCAGGCACCCAGTGCTTTCGGCTGTGCTGAGAGAAGCAGTAAGGGGAGGGGGCGGGGCACACCTTGAGCCCAGGACCCCAGGGAGAAGGCGTGGGGGCGAGGAACACCCCAGAAATCCCCCCTCCCTGATCTGTAGGCAGGAGATTTTCCTTTCCATTTTTTCCTCTCTGCACAACAGCAATTTCAGTTAATTAAATGTAACAATAAATTATTTCTCGTCTGCCTAAAATAATCTTTCCCAACCCACCCACTTTTGGGAAAACACACAGGCTCTTTGCCTTGAGGTGGGGACAGGCTGTGGCTGTTACAAAAAGAGGCAGTCGTGGGAAGACCTGGCCTGGGCAGGATGGGAAACAGAGGCTGCTGAGGGGGCAAAGGCCCTGGGCAGTCACGAGGGCCGAGAAAGGGGACATGGCCTCACTGGCCTTTGTTCCAAGTCTATTTTTACCCCGGCTGGTGTCCAGAGCACCTCTGCGTGGATCAGAAAATGCACCCCGGAGGGTCTCAGTTCTGCTCGTGCACAGCCTGCAATTCTAGCCCCCGGTGACCCCTCTGTTTGGCACCTCTGTGCAGGGCGAAAACCACAATTGCACGCGGGCCCTGCCTCTCCCCACCACCATCACTCTGTGTCTATAGATCTATGCCCTGTAGGCACAGACCTGCCTCTGAAGAGTTGCCTGGGCGTATGCTTTGCTTCTACAAACCAGATCCCAGTTTTTAAATGCAACAGGGGAGCTAGCTTTTTAAAGGAATCCTGATTTATGACCTTCCTCTTTTTCACATTTAGATTGTCTTCTCTTGGCTTTACTTAAAACAGGCAGCACCTTGCAAACCAGGTACCTGATAAGAGGCTAATATCTAAAAAAAGATAAGGAATGTGTCCAACTCACTAGAAAAAAAAAAAACCCAAAGAACAAAAAACAAACAAAACAAAACAAACACAAATAATCCAATTAAAAATGGACAAAGGACCTGAATAGGCATTTTTCCAAAGAAGGTATTGAAATGGCCAGCAGGTGCATGAAAAGGCGCTCACTCATCATCAGGGAAATGCTAATCAAAACCACAGTGAGGTGTCACCTTCTAGAATAAGTACTATCAAAAAGACAAGAAGTAACAACTATTGGCGAGGATGGAGAGGGCAAGGAACCTCCATACACTGTCGCTGGGAATGTAAATTGGGTCCGCCGCTGTGGAAAACAGTATGGAGGTTCCTCAAAAAATTAAAAATAGAACTTTTGTATGAGCCAAGAATTCCACTTTCTGGATGCATATCTAAAGGAAATGAAATCATTATCTCTAAGATCTGTGCCCCCCCCCCATGCTCATGGCAGCATTATTTACAATAGTGGAGACGTGGAAACAGCCTAAGTGTCCATTGAATGAATGGATAAAGACATTATCATATATATATATAGAGAGAGGCTTGTGTTAGTTCAACTCTCTCGATAATCAAGGAAGATTCTGAGGCCCAGAGTGACGGAATTATGGACTCGGTCCATGGACACACGCAGAGAACTTGAAGTTTCAGAAGTGATCTCTCTCTCTGCTTTCCCCGAGTGGCCCACCTCCCTGGGGTACAGGTAGGAAAGACCGCATTGCCTAGAGGCCCAGGTGACTCACCCAAAGTCACAAAATCAGTGGCAGGACTGGGCTCAGAACTCAGCAGAAGCAGGAGGGATCCTGTGGAGGGATCACTCTGGAATGTGGCTATGGCTTTGTCCCTGGCCCCTAAAAGAGGTTTTCCTGGGGGCCGTCCCAAGCCCAGCATCAGAGGTAGTCATGAGGGTGGCAGGGTGGTGGTGGGGCGGCGGGGGGGGGGGGGGAGGGGGAGGCAGGCCCTTCTCCTTGCTTTTCATGA
>NC_064814.1:14669746-14736534 GCF_023721935.1 Panthera uncia
GGGGGGGGGGCCCCCCCCCCCCCCCCCCCCCCGCACCTCCAGGCCACCCCTCTTCTCCCTCCAGTGGCCCTTCCGGACCCTCCCTAAAAGGTTAATCACCCAATCATCCCATCAAAGGAAATTGCACTTTTGTGCCTTAAAGAGCGAATTGAGCTTCAGCAGCATAGTTATTTATGGTCTCTAATAAGCATTTCTGGGTGTGATTAACCTTTATGCCAGAGTCACACTGGGAATTGGGATGGCAGCTTCAATTCCAGCTACTGCGCTGGCCTGGGGGTGGGACACGGGCAGCAGCTGTCAGACTCCCACCCCCCACCCTCCCTCTCTGAGAGCCCCTGCACCCTTCCCTCTCCTCTGCCCATCCCTTCTTTCCGTGCCCTGTCCTGATCTGGGCCATCCGCCTTCCTCCAGCTACTATCCGCTTGAAAATCAGACCCAGGTGGCCTGTCCCCTGGATCCTAGCCCCCACCCAGCTGCTAAAAACAGCTCTAGGACCTTGCGTTCTACCATAAACCCCTATAAAACAGAGAGCATGAGACCTGCCCCACATGCTTTCCTTGGAACAGTGCCCCTTCCTTGGGGCATTGTTCCAGTTCCCTTGGAACAGGGACCCACTGGGTCCTTGGACAGTCATGCTGTAAATCCAGCGGCAACGCACCCTTGGCCTTCTCAGATTTAATGTCCAAGGTTTGGCTCCTTGGTGAGTGGAGGAATTTGTCACTGAGGCACAGGTTTTATTTGGGGCCTTGGAGCTGCCGGGCTTCTGTACAGAAGCGAGGCATCACCTAGTGAGTGAGCCTAGCACTCCGCCAGCTTCAGGTTCCTGGTGCCATTTTGGTTTTCTCTACCACCTGTTGGGAAATAGTAAATCTCATAAAGTCCTAAACACTCGGCTTGTCAGAAATGGTTCTGAAAGGAGAGCCAGCAGCTAGAGTTAATGACCGAGGGGAGAAGCTAGCAGAGCGGCCCCAGAAAGTGGCGGTCCTAGGCCAAAATCACTTTTGGTCCCATTTGGTGGAGGGCTGGGCCTCTGATGTGACCTCACCCACCGTAAGCTCTGGCTATGTATTTTGGGTGGTAGACCTCCCTGAGCAGTGGAGGGAGCTCTGTGCCCTCCCTGGGAAAATGGCTGTCAAGACCCACAACACGGTGCATTTCATTACAGGGTTTCACACCTCCTCGTGTTGCTCGTGGACCCCAGATTAAGAACTCACAGCCTTACGGGCGCCTGGGTGCTCAGTCAGTTAAGCCTCCAACTCTCGATTGTGGCTCAGGTCATGATCTCGTGGCTTGTGGGTTCGAGCCCCGCGTCGGGCTCTGTGCTGACAGCTGAGAGCCTGGAGCCTGCTTCGGATTCTGGGTCTCCCTCTCTCTCTGCCCCTCCCCTGCTTGCACATGCTCTCTCTCTTTCTCTCTCAAAAAAATAAAAATGAATAAAAGTTAAGAAACAAAAGGGGCGCCTGGGTGGCTCAGTCGGTTGAGCGCCTGACTTCGGCTCAGGTCATGATCTCGCAGTCTGAGTTCGAGCCCCGCATCAGGCTCTGTGCTGACAGCTCAAAGCCTGGAGCCTCCTTTAGATTCTGCACCTCCTTCTCTCTCTGCCCCCACCCCTCCACTCTCTGTCTCTGTTTCTCTCTCTCAAAAATAAAGAAACATTAAAAAAAAAATTTTAAGAAAAAAAAGAACTCTCAGCCTTGGAAGGAAACAAACAATATCCTGGAAATTCTGGGGGCCTGTTCCTCTCATGCAATAATTACTTGTGGATGGAGCTAGAAATCTGGTGAATGTTGAAGAGGAGATCAATGTGTGTGGGGGGTGGGGGAGAAATACACAGGAAAACTCTGGAAGTGTTCATGGAAGTGGATTGAGGAATGAGCCAGAAGCCTTTACAGACCCTTCCTCAGAGAAAAACGTGGCACAGGCACCGATTCTGTACAGAGCCAACCTTTCCCGAGAGGAGAGGGTGATTCAGGAATTTTAAGAAGCATTTTTTTCTTTGCATGGTGCAAACCCTGTTGGTAGAAAATGCCTTTGGGAACCATCACCTGCGAGGAAATGGAAGGACTGGGGTTACAGGCAGCCAGCCAAGGACAGGCTAGCCCTTTGTCCTTTGCACGGCATGTGGTCTGGTTTCATGATGAATCTGGATTCGCTCTGCACCTCCGTGAACCCTAGGACGTAAAGGTGCCAAGCTAAGACCTTCCTGCCTATGTATTTGCCATTAATCAGAACCGAGGGGAGTAAGTGCTTTGGAGCGAGGTGATTCCGGGCATTGAGGACCAGCCAGAGGTTCGTGACCCTCGTGAGCACCTGGGTTCAGCGCATGCGCAGGGGGACATGGGCACATCGACAGGGGACTGAGTTGCTTTGCTTTGGAGTGCTGGGGAAGGAGCTGCCATGGGGAAGGTTCCGGAACTGGCTTTCCGGGACTGCGGGGCTCACCAGGTGAGGCGGTGGGCCAGGAGCGGGGTGTGCGGGCCAAGAAATGCAGGGTCAAAGGTGCGTGGACTGTAGCGGGATCCCGCGGCTGGGCAGGGACAAGTGATTCAATGTGGCTAGAACACGGTGTACTTTCGAGGGGGGGTCTGAAAGACCATGGCACGAGCACAAAGCATGGCTTCAGGATTAGAAGGACGATGGCGGAATGTCTGGTGGCGGGACTGCTCCTTTCAAATAGGGAGTTTCCAGTTTCTTTAAGTGGCCTGCGACTGGCTCTGGGGCCTCACTTCCATTGTGTGTGTGTGTGTGTGCGTGTGTGTGTGTGTGTGTGTGTGTTGGAGGTGGTGGAGGCAGAGAGAGACAGAGAGAGAGAGAGAGCGCTGGGTCCCTGCTGCCTATGCTGAGCTGGGGACAGGGCTCGTCAGGGAGGACACTGCTGTTTGCTTAGCTAGTGAGAGCTGCTGGCTGGCCTAGTGGCTCCCTCCTCTCTCTCTCTCTACTGCGTTTTCATTTGGAAAACGAGGGTAAAGATAGTTCCCCATCTCTCTGGGGACTGCGAAGTTTAATTACTGATTAATAAGGTGTTGGAAGTTCCTTGGGGCCAGACAGATGAATGGGTTTGTTCTAATCACTCCCAAGTCCTAAGAGCCAGTTAGCTGAGCGTCCCGAGTGCTGGGCACAGACTGGGGGCGGGGGGGTACAGGGCTGGGGGTGTGCTTGTTAGCCTGGAGCTTGGCCCAGCAAGAACAGAAAGATCCCTGTGATGTGACAGGAGTGTGACAAGAGCCCAGCAAGGGACTGGAATAAACAAGGCTCACTAAGGACACAGCGATGAGGGGACATGTGGGTGAACCAATAGGCCAAGGGGGCCTTCCTGCAGGAGGTTGGGGGCAGGACAGACTCCGACCAGAAGTGGGGAGCATTCGATTCCACGTTGGGATGGAAGGTAGGAGTGAAGGGAGCAGAGCCCGCCTCTATCATGAGACAGGAGTGGGGAGGAGCAGGTCCCGGGGCAGGTGGGTGGCACTAATGGGGGGGCAGGGTGGGAGCGGATATTCATGGCTAGTGAGCAGGGAAGGCTGGCCTCTGAGAAAGGGCAGGTCAGGTTGCTTCTGAGGACTGGGGGAAGGTCCCGAGGTTCGAAAGGGTGAGTGGGGAGGAGTCCAAGGGAAGGGAAGATATACAACATGGGGAGGGATGGGATAGGGGGTGTCCAGCTTGGGGAGCTCAGGGCAGGGCCGGGACTTGGGTGAGGCGAGTGAGGCATTCTCCCCAAGCACAAAATGTAAGGGTGTCCAAAATCTCATAATCATGATAAACAATATTTTAATATTATCACTGATTTTCCCTTTTACCCCAAGCTCCAATATGCCCAGACTGTTACTGAGTTTGTCTTTTTAAAAAAGTTTTTGAGGGGCGCCTGGGTGGGTCAGTCGGTTAAGCATCCAACTCTTGATTCGGGCTCAGGTCATGATCTCACGGTCGTGAGATCAAGCCCCGCGTCAGGCTCCATGCTGAGTGTGGAGCCTGTGTGAGACTGTCTCCCCCCTTCCTGCCCCTCCCCCTCTCATTCTCTCTCAAAATAAATGAATAAACATCGAAAGAAATTTAAAAAGGCAGACAGAGCTTTGCTGGACCTTGGCACCCACGTCCAACAGATGGAAGGAGGAGGCTGGTTACAATGCCCCCCCCCCCCCCCCCCCCCCCGCCTCCAGCCCTCAATGTGCTTCTTAATACCCTTGAAAATCAAGTCCCAGGGGAGACAACTGCCTTGCCACTAACCTATGACTCAATAACAATGTGACCTGTTGAGTGCCTGCTGTAGACCTGAAACGCAGTGTAATGTCAGCACATTTGAATGCAGTGAACAGAGGACTTCTGTATACACACTGCGTCGTGGGAACCTGGGAGGGAGGGCCATTTACAGGTGAGGAAACCGAGGCCCAGAGAGGCCAAGTAACCTGCCCCTGGCAACACAGGGCTGGATGCCATGTCTCTTTTGATTCTAAATCCATGGGAGGGTGGCGGCCTCAAAGGGGACACGATGATGGTGGGAAGGTGCTAGCTGAAGGGGCAGCCCTCCTGGTGTGGAGCCCATGCCACTCTCCTCCCAAGTGACCTGAAATTCTGGAATCAGAGTGACAGGGAGCCCCCGGGGAGGGTAAGGGGCAAAAGTTCTCCCTGGAATAAGGCAGGCCCCCTTTCCAGACACAAGTACCCCTTCACTCAATTTCCTCATCTGCAAACGGGGACAGCCATGCCAGCCCCAGGGAGAGTTAAGTACCATGGCAGATGTAAAAGGGCTCCGTGAACCTGGAGGCACAATTTGTAGCGACTGGTAATTAGCTGGGTGGGGATGAGAGCCTGAAGCAGCTCGTTAAACTGGGCCCGACCGCCTGCAGCCCGGGAGGGAGGCCGGCAGGTACACTATTAAAGAATATCTGTGAGCCCCCGAGTGCTCAGCAGGCGGGTGTGTGTGTGTGTGTGTGTGTGTGTGTGTGTTGGGACACAGTTGGGTCATCCTTGGGATCCCATGGGGATGGAGGTGGCTGCCCCGGGCACAGCTTCAGTGAATGTCAGAGAGAAGGTTCACCATTGTCCTGGGAACTTGAGCTCCCCCTCTTGTTACCAGCCTCCCTTCCAAGCCCTTCCAGGCACAGACGACATGGGGGCAGGGGGAGGGCAAGGTGGGATGGGGTGTCTGGGAAGAGACATGCATGAGACAGAAGCGAGGGGAAGCAGGAAGCTCACGGCACGGTCTCACCCTGTCCCTCGTCTCCCTGTGTCCACAGGCCCTTCTCCTCCTGGGGCTGAACGCCATCTCCGCCTCCTTCCAGGACCAGCCCTGCGAGAGCCTGTCCCTGGCCAGCAATATCTCCGGTGAGTCCCCCTCCCCTGATCCTGCAAGATCCCAGGTCACCACAGCCCCCCCACCCCCTCCCCGCCCCTGGGTCCCCCAGGGCCTGCACACAGAACCATGCCCTAAAGCAGGGGCAGCAGAGGGATTTCCTCTCTAGAGCTGCCCGCAATTTGTCAGGTCTCCGCAGAGCACTGTGGGAGGAGCGTGCTAAAGTCGGCATCAGTAGGGTGGGAAGGAGAGCTGCGGTGAGACCACGGGCACAGGAGGGTCGTGTGGCAAGTGCGCCACGCGGTTATCTCCCCGGCTCTGGGGTGGGCCACAGGGGAAGTCGCCCCAGCCCTCGCGGTGAGAACCAACAGAGAGGAGGGCTGGGCGGTGACTCAGGCGCCCGCGAGGAAGTCAAGGCTGCTCTTCTGTGCTGCTAAAAATGCCCAAAGCGCAATACCGTGGGGTGCTAGCTACACGCCAGGTACCGTTGGAGGCGTTTCAGACACGTCACCCCCATTTTCACTTACACCTAAGGAAACTGAGGCTCAGAGAAAAACGAGTAAGTCCCAGAGCCAGGATTTGAGCCTAGGCGGCCTGGCTCCCAGATATACTTTTTAACCCCGTGCTCTATGCCTCCTCCGTAGAAACTACTGCATAAGTGCAGATATTACTAATGACTTGTATACGCACACCATTGACAAAGCCCTTTGGGATGATTATCTTACTTCTCACAAGAGTTTAAGACTCGGCATTTGTACAGGTGAGGAGACTGACGCATGGGAGAGCCAGGTCTTTGGTTTCTGAGGCCATGTCTTTGCCAGCTTCGGGTGTGGGCCCCGAACCCTCACCCCGGCCACTCTAACCGGGATCCTGGGGGTGCTGCTGCCCACGAAGGTGAGGGGGGCCCCTGCACCCGAGGGTCTTTGGGAGGCTCGCTGTTCTTTGGTGACTCGGTTTCCTCTTCGGGTCTCCCCTTGATCCAACCCAACTCATTAATTGAGCAGCTACTGTGTCCCGGGCCCCATGCAAGGCACGAGAGGGACAAAAAGGGGCTCACGGTCTGGTCTGGGAGTCAGGCCCACATCACATGTACTATGGAGCAAAACGCAAGGGGCGTGCTGGCGGGGAGGTGGACACTGTGCACCCGCCGGGAAGCAGAAGGCATTGGTTTCCGATCCTGGGCCTGCGGGGAGAGGAGGCTTCCACACCTCGGAGCGGCTGCCTCCTGGCCTGCTGGTCTTTTACTGTGGGGGGAGCCTGGGGAGGGGAGAGGAAGAGCACTGGGCTTGGAGAAGGCTAACTGGGTCCATGCTTAAAGTGGCACCGTCCTGTCCTTCTGCCCCAGGGACCCTTCTAGTAGCCACAGGAATGAGCATGCCGTTGACCCCCTTGGGCCTGACTTTTCCCAGACTGTAAAGTCAGGGAGGGGTGTTAACTCCCAAGGATCTGTAACAATTAAATGCACTAAGTTTTGTGGCAATATGTCACAAACTATAGAGAGCCATACCACTACCGGGTATTATTTTTTTTTTAAGTTTATTTATTTTTGAGAGAAAGAGACAGCGCGTGAGTGGGTAAGGGGCAGGGAGAGAGGGAGACGCAGAATCAGAAGCAGGCTCCAGACTCTGAGCTCTCAGCACAGAGCCTGACATGGGGCGCGAACTCATGAGCGGTGAGATCGTGACCTGAGCTGAAGTCGGATGCTTAACCAGCTGAGCCACCCAGGCGCCCCACTACTGAGTATTATTTATTATCGTTGGTAACACGAGCAGGCTTTTGAAAGTGCTTACTGTATAGCTGGCATTGAGCCATGAATTCCTCACTACGATGAAGGTAGCAGGGAGGATAGACCGGGGGTGGTATGAATCCAGGAAGGCTTCCTGAAGGAGTAGGTTTCACAGTGAGTCTCTGAGAGACTGTGCGCGTAAGCTGGCAGAAAAGAGCCAATGCTCTGAGCCAAAGCTAGAGTTGACTGAAGACCAGCAGGTGGGTTTGGTGGAATGAGATGGGAAGAGGAAGCCTGGGGAGGTTCCGGGAGCCCGGAGCATCTGGCTGTAAAAGTTGGCTAAGCTAGGCCATGGGGGAGAGGAACATTCTTGAGCAAGAGCCTGGAGTTCTAGCAAAGAGAGACAGGGAGGGGAGAGACCAGGCTGAGTCTGAGATGAAAGGTCCTGCCCACAGCTCCCCGTGCACTGGGGCCAGGTCAGCCCCCATTAACCTGCTTGTTGTGCCCTGGAGGAGTGACATCTCTGAGCCCACGCTGGTGTCTCCTGTCCTGGGAGGCAACGGGCCATGATGAATATCGTTCATTCCCCAGTGATTTGTACTCTGTGCCCCTACCCTCAGCCCAGCCCAGCCTGGCTGGCTTCATGGCATATAATCCATCACCCTCCACAACAGCCTCTGATAACAAGCTATTTATCTTCCAGTGCCAAGACCTACCCAGACCGATGGGCACTGGTAGAGACAGATGGTGAGGGTGGGGTGGAGGGACCAGGACAGATGGATGGGCGTCTGGCCGGGGAGGCTGGCACTGAGCTGGGGCCTTTGGGGGTCCTCTCACATGCCAGGAGCAGGGAGAGGGTGGGTCCCCAGGGCCAAAGCTCATCATAGACTTGGCAACTCATAAAATCATGGCATGAAAGTGGCAATGCCAGAAAGTAATAGAATTATTGACTAGTGATGTCGGAGACGAATGAAATGATATTGTTGACAAGGATCCAGGGTCATCAGTTCCTATCCCGTCTTAAGGTCCTGAACGTTAACAATAATTAACGATAGCTTATGGTTATTTAGTGCCTACTATGTGTCAGACCCCATTCTGAGTACTTCAATCTCATTCAGTCATCACAACAGTATTGTCAGGAAGTTTTTTTTTTTTTTCTTTAATGTTTATGTATTTTTGAGACAGAGACAGAGCGTGAGCAGGGGAGGGGCAGAGAGAGAGGGAGACACAGAATCCAAAGCAGGCTCCAGGCTCCGGGCTGTCAGCACAGAGCCCGACGCGGGGCTCGAACCCACGAACTGTGAGATCATGACCTGAGCTGAAGTCGGATGCTTAACCGACAGAGCCACCCAGGCGCCCCTGTCAGGAAGTATTTTATCCTCATTTTACGGAAGAGCAACCTAAGGCTCAGAGAGGTTAAGTAACTTGCCCAAGCACACACAGTTACTCAGCCGTAGCCCCAAGATTTGAACCCAATGGGCTGCCACGTATGTGGCTACCCGGAGAACCACGGTGCCCAGGGCCCGGGGTGGTCGGTCATCTGAGTGTGCAGAGTCACCCCTGCAGTTTCCCATACCCATAGTGGGTTTACACACAGCCCCCGATTTCCCTCAGGACCTACAATGCGCCTGGCACTGTACTAGGAGCCGGGAATGCAAAAATGGAGAGCCTGCCAACCCACGGGACAGGAGGCTCCCGCCCACTTGTCCTGATGAATCGCACACCCTGCGGAGGTATCTTTCTGTTCTGTCCAGCCCAAAACGAGGCAGCCCAACCACAAGGCGGCCGAAACAAGACCAGGACTCTCTGCCTGCCCTCTGCCACCTTCCCCGTGCTGGCTGACCCGGGCGAAACCCCTGCACATTCATCCCGACTGCGCCTTCCTCTGAATGGACGAGCATGTGTGTTTCAGAGGCTTCCTGTGGGCCGCCCGGCTGCTCCCACTCTGGCGAGCCTTGGCCGAGTCCCTCTCTTGAGCTTAGACCTCACAACGGCGGGGCTGTCGCTAAGTGCCCACCTACTGTGGTTCATTCAGAAGCCGCTGATGGGAAGACCCAAAATAACTGGGGACAGGAACCAGATTCAGGTTGCCTTCTGAAGGTATCTAGGATCTGCTGAGCGCTTTTGGACCCTGAGCCTGCTGGGAGAGGAATTATGTAATGGGGGGGGGGGACCCGCACCCGCTTGTGCACAAGCATTAAGTAGGCCACCTTCAAAGGGTTCTCATCTGTTGTTAGAACAGGCCCCCCAGGACCCTGATTCAGCAGGGATTTTGTCAGAGGCAGGGAGGAGCCCTCCACATGGTTCCTTTCCCCTCTTCCCTCCATTTGCACGGATTTGGGACAGTCTGACCGCAGTGCTCCAGTGAGCATCGGAGGATGCATGTGTGGGGGCGGAGGAAGATGCAGGAAAGTTTTGTGCATTACTTTAGCCCGCTTAGCTCCACCCCTGCCTCCAGAACAAAACTCTGACGGGATCTGGCTGCCTCAGGAAGGGGTGAGCCACCAAGTTATAGGAATGTTAACACTCCAGACATGCCAAGTACACGCTAGCCTCAGGGCCTCTGTGCTTGCTGTTACTTCTTCCTAGAACACTCTTCCCCCAGATGTGCACATGGCTCCCTCTCTCTCTTCCTGTAGGTCTCTGCCTAAATGTTGGCACCAAATTAAAATAGCTGTCCTGGCCGTCTTTATCTCCTTGTCCTGCTTGCTTTTTCTTCATAGCATTTCTCACTGCTTCACAGATATGTCTGTCTGTCTGTCTGTTTGCCGCACCCCCTACCTCCCACCCCCAACTAAGGGCAGGGCACTTATTTTATTCATTACTGTATTCTCAGCCCCTAAAACAGGTACTGTGTCCCCAGCCCCTAGAAAACTTCTTAGATGGTCGGTAAAAACTTGTTGAATAAAGAGAAAATCTTCGTTCCTCCCCATCTATAACTTAATTGGCCAGGAGGGGCGTCCTGGGACCGGACGGTGTGGGGAGGAGTTGACTTAAAATAATAGCTCAGGCTTCCTGCTCCAGGCTGGGGAATCCACCTGGTTATTTGCAAGACTGGGTTACTCCGGTCCAAACCGCTCCTCACCCCAGAACTAGGATATCCAAGCGGGAAAACACCGCCAGGGAGAGCAGGAGGGATTGGGCGTTTGTGCCAGCGGGACCTGGAGGGGACATTGGCTCAAGAATCAGAGTCCAACAGCCCTGACCTCTAGGCCCGTGTAGCCCCCATGCTGAGTGACACAGAAACTTCCCTTCCTTCCTTCTCCTAGGAGATCCACTCCCTCCCCGTCCCCAGCACCTCTGGAATTACTTCTCCCTGTACCTTTTCCTCCTGGCTTTCTGTCTGCCTTTCCCTGTTTTGCTCCCAGTGTCGTTGTCTCCTATTTCCTCTCTCCCCACTCTCTCTCCGTCCCCACTTGCTCCCACCCCTCCTCCCCCCCTTTCCTTCCCTTCAAGTGGTTAAAAGGATTGAATTAGAGGCGTGAGTTTCCCGAAGCACCCTTCACACTGCAGGGTATACAGCAGTGTTCAACAAAGGTTGCTTCCCCTGCCCGCCAAGTCCTACACACCCTTCCTTGGAGGCCCGGGCTCTGCCCGATCCTCAGGGACCACGTGTCCGCAGAGCGGTGAGCTGGAACCCCTGCGTGAGCCACCAAGGGCTGTGGCCCCAAGGAGGTAGAGCACTTTGCGGGAAGGCGGAAAGTCTGCTGTGCCAGGTTCGGCGCCCCGAGGCCCTATTCGGCGCCTCCTCCCTACCCTCGACCTCTGGGTCCCCGCCTCTCCTCTTCCAGCCTCCTTTTCCTCCTCTTTTACTGCCTATCCCTTCTTCCGTCCCCAGCAACCACAAGGCCAATCCCCTTAATTCTCCTGCTGGGGTCTCCGAGCCTGAGCCCCAACGCCGCTCCTGATTGGCCTTGTGCATCTGACCCCGCCCCCGTCTGGCCACGCCCCCAAGCCGCCCTCGGGCCCAGTTCAGGCCCCCCGCTGCTAGGCTGGGTGGTGGCTTCTCTTCTTCCTTCTTGCAGCCTCCCCCTACCTTTCTTCCCGATTCGCACAGACGTTCATTCCCTCTAGGATTTTCTGGGCTCTTCATGTAAAGGTCATGTCCCCCCGCCTTCTGTGAGCTGCAGGGGGGAGGCAGGGAGAGAGAGTGGGAGAGAGGCACTGAGCAAGCAGGGGCCAGAGATGGTGCAACCAAATGCTATGAGGGCCAGTGACCCAGACCGGGGACCTCTGTGGTGCAGTGGGAAGAGCCCTGGGCAGGTGTCACCAGCCAGTGTTCAAACCCTACTTCTGCTTCCCAGTGTTTGTGGAACTCTGCATAAACAGTTTGACTGCTCGGGCCCCGGTTTCCTTACCTGTGAAACGGAATGAGCACTCGTGTTAGCAGGCGGTGTGAGACCTGTAGTAGGTGCTACCGACTCCTAATCTATACCAGACTAGGGGCAAATAATGTCTGCTGTGTCCACTTCCACCCCATACCTCCCCACCAGCTGTGGAAGGGGCAGGGCTCTGGCCAGTGGCTGGTACCTGGTCCTCGAGGTCAGAAGGGCCATCTGCCTAGTAGCCAGTTTCTGCCTTGGCTCTAGTCTGGCCCTGGCTGTGGCTGGTGTCCGGTCCTGCCTGCCCTCTGTTCTTTGCCAAAAGGGCTCTGGGGAAATGGCCAAGGCAGAAGAGAGAAGGACAGGGAAGGGGGTAGGATCTAGACCTTACACTGAGAGAGCACATTAGACGAGTTCCAGATGCTGCCACACGTGACATTCCATTTAGTCTCCCCCATGCCCAGCTCAGGAGACACTGGGAATGAATGAGTGGGTGAGTGAAGGGACAACTGTCCGAGGAAGGTACAATGGTGTCGTTAAATCGGAGGGTATATGCAAAGTACCTGGCAGGTGCCGGGCGAACACAGCCCTCAAAAACGTTGCTCCCTTCCCTGCTGTCTCCTTGACTTTCTCCCCTCCCCTTATTGGCACAAAATGTGGCGTAGAAAGAATACGTGGGTTGGCGTCGAAAACACCCAGCTGCGTTTCTTGGTTCTTTCGCTCATTGACTCATGACTTCGAGCAAGTCACTTAGCTTCCCTGTGCCTCAGTTTCCTCATCTGTAAAAAGGGACTAAGGACATGGCAGGGTGGATGAGGATCAATGAAATAGACGAAGACGGGCCTTGAAAAGGCAGAGCATGGTCCATAATATTATCCCTCCCTTCCCATGGCCACTTGCCTCCAGCTTCCCCCTCCTCTGGGCTCAGCGCTACAGGCACCACCCGGGAGAGATTAAAATCTCAACCTGCTTTCCTCACTCCCCCCCCCGCCCCCCCCCCCCCCCCACCCAGCAACCACTCACAGAGGCTCTACTGTGGCACAACACCAAGGCTTGGCCTGGCCTGCCATCTCCTCGTGTCCAGTCAGCCCCGATCCAGACTTCTTCCTCTTTCAATTAAACCACTTGGCCTCAAGGCCTCTGTCCCTAAGCCCTGATTCGTAGGAACGCCTCTGAATTGCTTTGATGAGCAAGAAACACCAGCAGTGGGTACGAGTGCCGCTCAGCAGCGCTAAAGGACACCAACCTAACCCAGGCTGCTTCCCGAGAGACTGAATTACAGGCTAATCTGAGGAGGAGATGATGGCAGGTGGGCCCAGCCAGAGCTTGGCAGCTGCCGACGCCTGGCCCTGAAGAGGCTGCCCTTGCGTTGGTTCACGGCTCTCCCTGGTTTGCCCGTGCCTTCTTGTGCCAGTCTCCAGAATTATTAACCCCCTCCCATCAGGATGGGCACACTGGCTCTCAACAGGACTGGTGTGCCAACCTTATGTGGAAGAGGGCATCAAAAGGCAGAGAAGGAAGGGACAGCATCAGGAGGGGTGCGAGGACCACCCTCGGCCCAGCCTCCACCCACTAGAGACCAAAAGCCTTCCTACTCATTCCAGAAGCATTACTGTGGCCCAGCTCTGCCCCAACAGACGCACAGACATATACACACGCACACGCTCCTCTCCAAAAAGCTCTTCAACAAAGGGAAAATGTTGGGAAGGGGGTTTTGACGTGCTTTTTTGAGTCACAGACCTCTTTGAGAATCTAGTGAAGGCCACGGTCCCTTTCCCAATTAAGATGCATGTATACACCAATTTTTTTTTTCATTTAATTTCAGAGTCTCTACAAACCCTTAAAGCTTCCAGTAGACTGAGATTAAGAATTTCTGATCAGATCCAACTTCTTAATTTCACTCTAAAGACACGAAGGCTTAGAGAGAGCAAGCGACAGGCCTGTGGCCACACAGCAAATTAGTGGCGGAGCCCAGTCAAAAGCCAGTGTTCCAGGCTACTTCCCACTCCCGGAGGTGGTGTCTCCTTCCGTCTTCTCCCCATAGTTCCCTTCGCAATCAGTCCTCTCTTAGGGCCCCGCACAGTCTAGAGCACAAACACTATGCATTCAGTAAGTGTGGTTATCAGGCCAGGGAGAAGCTGGGCCAATTTCCGAGCCAGAGCAGATGTGATTTGGTTCCATACATGTGTGAGGGGGCTAGATCAAGGTTCCAGGCTGTTCCAGACTGTGAAGTCTCAGAGGTCCAATCTATACCACATGAGGGGCCCAGAGAAGTGTCTTCAGGCTACAGAGCAGAGGAGCTGAAGCATCTCCAGCATTTTTTCTAAATGCCAGCCAAGACCTCAGCTTTTAACACCACCTTCAACTGTCTCTGTTCCTCCTCTACTCTAGAATCCACACTGGCTCCCTAGTGTCATAGCATCAAATTCAGATTGCTTTCCCTGATGTCTCCCCTGCATAGGGTGAGCTCATCTCTACACTGGGGTCATTGCTCCCATCTTGTTCCCAGTTGATGGGTGAGCGTGGGCGGGTGGATAGGACACCGGAGTAGGGATCTTGCTCTGCCTCACCAGCTGTCTCTGCCCCCCAGGACTGCAATGCAATGCATCCGTGGACCTCATTGGCACCTGCTGGCCCCGGAGCCCTGCGGGGCAGCTGGTGGTTCGACCCTGCCCTGCCTATTTCTACGGTGTCCGCTACAACACCACAAGTAAGGAAGCCTCTGGAGGGCGGACCATCTGCCGAGGTGGGACAGGAAGGGGAGAGCTTGGGACTTGTCGGAGGTGGGGGGAGATAATAACGATAATGGCAATACCATAATACCTCTCATGGATACAACCACCATTTACCAAAGGCCAGCTCTGTGCTCTTTATTGCTAATTCCCATACTATCCCTGGAAGATGCTATATATAACTATCCAGTTTTCATCATATACCGAGGCCTCCAAGGCTCAGAGAGGTTAGGGGACTTCCCCAAGTTCACCAGCTGGTAAGAGGTGAGGCTGGAGGTGGCCTGCACGTCTGTGTGACACTTTCTTCTGCAGTTGACAGACTGGGTTAGTTGGGATAAGCCTAACACAACCCTATGAGGTAGGGCAGGAATCTCCAGAATAGCCTCAGCTTTGAGCTCAGAGAGGTTAGGAGGTCTGTCCAGGGCCCTGCAGACCAAACCCCTGCAGGGGGCTTAGTTTTAGGTCCACAGGCAGGGCGTTTGGCCTGGCATGCAAGCCCACAGGTCTGCTGGGAGTGGGGGAGAACTGCCCAGGGTCTGTTGGATACTCGATCCCCATGTAAACACCTCGCTACCCTGAGGCCCTGAGCCTCCACCTCCAGGCTTTGCAGCAACTTGCTACCCTACCTGTCACCCTCAGAACTAATTTGCTCTCCCCTGCCAATGACTCACAGCTCCTGCTTATCAGGAGGACGGCAGCTGTGGGCCAGGGGCCCGGTCCCATCTGAGGGGAGGGTGGGGGTCCCTAGGGGTGTGTTCTTGGGGCTGGTGAGCCTGAGCTCAGAGGCCCACGGGGGCATCGAGGGTGACCACAAACACCGGGTGGTTCACTCGGAGACTTGCCATGTGACCTTAACACATTTTCCCCCTCTTACGGCCCCTGACCCCTGGTCTGACGATGGAGAAGGCTGGATAGCATGGCTTCTAAGACTTCGTTCAGCTCAGAACTCCCACATTCCTCCTTCTGCCCCCTCTCCCTTACCAGCTACATAAGGGGGTTAGGATTGGTGGCTGCAACCAAGGAGGGGTGGGAAGTCCCTGGGGAGGCTTCCAGTTAGGGCGGGGAGCCAGTCTACACAGCTTCGCGTGTCTGCAACCACAGCTCGGACACTGAGAGGAGAAGGACTGAGTGGGTGCGAGGAGAAGTGTGGGTAGGGGGAAGGGCAGAAGGACCTAAGAAGAGAGCTCGGGGCTCGAGCTCGAGGCTCGGAGCCTCCAATTTAGTAGGGCCCATTTTACAATTAGGAAACCGAGACAGAGGCTGACAGCCGTCTGAGGTCACAAAGCGCCAGGCAGGGCCACGGCTCCACTCACAATGCCACAATGCCCAGTCCTTCCGGAGCTCCCGGGAAGGAGGCGGCACTGGGGCTGGTGCGTGTTGGGGACAGGGAGGCTGCTTCCAGGAAGAGAGAGGCCCTTCTGTGTCTCCACAGTTGCCAGATCCTTCAACTTCACCTCCAAAGTGATTTTCACGTCCAAGACTACTTTCCCTCCATCGCCGGGGCCATGGCCCCGGTCCAAGCATCTAACCCTGTCACACCCTTGCTTGGAGTCGAGCCTTCTGCGGCTCTCCATTGCCTCCATGGTCAAGTCCACACTCCTGAGTGGGGCCGGCCAGGCTCTCTGTGGCTGCAGTCCTGCCACTCCCCGTGAGCTCCGTCCACTCCTGTCTCCAAGGTGACTTGGTGTGACCCCAATAAAGGCATTGGTGCCTGGGCGCGTGCTGCTTGATTAGCCAGCCCTGCCTCAAGTGGAAGCCGGGAGTCCTGGGTTCTAGCCCCAGCTCCGCCCGTAACTGGGCCTCAGTTTCTCCACCTGCAGGATGGGAGGGAGGTTTGAGTGAGGTGCTCTCTCCGCTCCCTTGCTCTTCCCTCTCTGATCCCAGGAGAGGAGCTGGGCGATGGTCCCTGGACGTGGAGGCGGGGCCGGAAGACTCCCCCGGCTCCAGAAAGATAAGGAATACGCCCGCCCGTGTAATCAGCAGTGACCGGGAACCCAGAATTGTACCTAATCGTTAGGCCCTAATTAATTCATTTGCTGATGAGGCACTGCCAGGACTTCCAAACCTTTTCCGAAATGCCCTTCCTCCTGCTGTATCTGATCTTCAAAGGGATGGGAAGCTTTTCCAAAAATAATCCATTTTCCCAAGACTCTCCGGGAGGACTGCTCAGCTCAGCAGTTAAAGACAAGGAGGTCGCCTCCTCCCTGGCAACGACTCGCTGCGTGTTTCTTTTCAGGATCACCTCCTCCCTTCCCGCCAAAGCCTGCTCCCTCCGGATAACCTGTCCTGAGAGGGCTCCAGGCTGCCCCCCCTCCCCCCCGCCTACACACGGGGTGCCAAAGGGGAGCTTGAGTCAAGGAGGCATCTCCTGTAACCCCAGCCAGTACCCACTCTGATAGGGATCAGTGACATGTCCTGAATCTCATGGAAGGTTATACAAGCAACAGTTCCGAGACAATAATAATGAAAATAATAGCTCACACTACGAGCCGGGTAGACCCCAAGCCCTCGGCACATGTTACCTAAAAATGCTCGCTCAACCATCGAGGCAGGCGCCCTTGTGAAGTTTGTTCCTCTCTTGCAGATAAGGAAGCTGAGAGGTTGTGTGGCTTGCCCAAGGTCACGCAGTTAGGAAGGAGTGGTGCCAGGATTTGAACCGAGGCGGCCTGGATTAAGAGCCATGCTCTTGCTCAAAGCAAGACCCCATCCCTGTCTCCCCTCCCCCACCTGCACGCCTCCGCCAACCCGATCTCTGCCCAAAGTCCCTTCCTTTGCAGACACCCCAGAGCAGCCTGTGGTCCCAGGCACATCCGGTCCGTGGCAGACACACTGGATTCCCCCTGGTTCCTCGCCTCCTTCCAGACCTTCCTGAAATCCTAGTCGCTGTGCCCTCAGCCCTCTGGTTGCTTATCCCTCATTTAGCAATTAGGAGAGAATCAGCAGCTCCTTCGCCAACTCTGCCCAAGGGCTCAGCGCAGCTGGGTAGGGAAGCTGGGCAGAGCTTGAAAAATGCATTTAGCTTCATTTCCCCACTGGCATGCAGAGCCCAGAGGGAGCACTTCAGAGAGACCTCAGCCTTGTGGTCCTGAAGGCCAGACCATGGCACCCTCTTTCCGGGAGGCAGGCACATCTCCCCACCCCACCCCACCCCCCCCGCCCCCCCCATCATCTCACTCTTGTCCCGCTGCTGTCAGGCTTCAGCTCAGATCACAAGGCTGCTCCCCATCTCTTTAGAAGGTGACAGGTTCCGGGCCACAGTCCAGTGTGGTGGCTGCACAGACCCCCACACCTCCCGGGGCTGCCCTCCTGCCTTTTCCTCCAAGTGCTACATGCCAGGCTGGGAGCTGGTTGTAGTGGATCCTGTGAGGGCCACCACCCGTGACATCCCCCAGCACACTCCTGCCACCTGTCACTTTCTGTCCTAAGAGGCCTTCACCTTGGAGGAGCCCACCACATGACCCTCCAGCATAAATCCTGCTGTAGAGCAACGTCACTACGAGGACCTTCCCCAACACCTGCTCTGCGAGCCCCACCCCATGTGAAACGTTGCCACGTGAGGACCCCCCGCCCCCCTTGGGAAACCTCACCACGGAGAGTCACCATATAAAACCGTCATTTCACTATGCCACCCGAGCCGTCACCACATACCCTTCCACCATATCATGCCCAGCCTTGTGACGGAGAATTGACTCATCAGATCCCATCATCCTTTTTGCTGCCACGTTTCTCAGAAGGGCACCTACCACATAATCTGTTGCCATCTAAGGCCTTGCAAGGGGACAGCCACAGTAAGCTGGTAAAGCCTGCCCGTGGGCCAGTCCCGTGAACATGATCATGGAAACCTGGGTGGGCAGAGCCTTGGTCCCACGGGCGGGCACTGGGGCCGTCACTGAGCCCCCATTGGGGCCGGTGGGCAGAAAGGCAGGTGGCTTCTCTCCTCAACTTCAACCCCAGAGCCCCCAGCAAGCAGGCCCTTGTGTTGGCCCAGATGGATGGATAGATGGACAGCCCAAGAGACAGACAGATGCCTGGGTTGCTCTTTGGGAGAGGAACCCACGCATCCCTCTGACTCTCTCTCCTTTTTCCAGACAACGGCTACCGGGAGTGCCTGGCCAATGGCAGCTGGGCCGCCCGTGTGAACTACTCAGAATGCCAGGAGATCCTCAGTGGGGAGGTGAGTCTGCCCGCGTAGAGGGTGGGTCAGGCCCCAGCACGGGCACCCGACCCGTTGAGCGGCCATCTCCAGGGGAGGGGAGCCAAGAGGGCAGCCACCGGCTCTAACACAGATGAGTTGGGTCCTTGTTCCTCCCTTCCTTCCGTCTGCATGCACTGGGACCGCTTTTCCTCCGTTCTCCACACCACCCACCTGAGCTGCACATCCAGGTCCAGCCTGGGGGAGGGAAGTGGGGTCAGGAAACATAGTTGGGCCAGAAGACTTGGGCTTGTGGGGTGGGGGAGAAGACCACTCAGCCTCGTGGGGAGCTCCTTACCTGGTGCCCAGTAGAGGAAGTGGAAGGAAAGGAGGCGGGGCTCACGGGCAGAAAGCCGGGTCAGCACACCTCTTAGAGCCCAGCTCACGCCCACAGGGGGATGCTGTGGGGGAGGCAGCGAAGGCAAGGCATCTCCAGCCCCCTGTTGCACCCCACCTTGACCTGCGGGTCTGCAAAGCCTGAGGCGGATGATGTGTCTCCAACTGTAGGTCGGGTGGCCAGCCTCCTGGCCTAAAACAAATAACCCTCCCCCACCCCTGAGGGGCAGGCGTCTGTCACCTTCTTGAACCTGAGCAAAGCTGGACAGCACAGCGGCTCCCAGCCTCCCCCCTGCGTTGGAGCCCCCCAAACGTCAGGAGAAGTTCATGGTCCACCCAAATCCCTCCTGCTCGAATTTAAGCCTGGTCCTTCTAGTTGGCTACCCTGTGGCTCCCACCCCGTCTGCCATGACAGGGGTCTGTCTCCCCCTCTCCACCAGTGGGGTCCGGGGCAGAAGGAGGACTGGGGAAACACCAGCTTCTCATCAGTCCCCTCTTTGGCAGTGTAACGGGGACAGCAGGGGCTTTGGAGGTGGATGGTTTGGATTCTGATTCCAGCACACATGCTATGTGACCCCAGGCAGGAGACTGAGCCTCACCAAGTCCCAGCTTCCTGGTCTGTGAAAGGGGCGGGAGTAATACAGTGTCTGCCCCCTGGTAGATGTCTGCCTGCGTCTTGGCCTTTGGAGGGCGCTGCATCCACCTGCCACCCCTCTGCCTCTCCTCTCACCTGGGGTGAGAGGGGTGGGGGGTCATTGGTGAGGAGACCGGTAACACAGCCACCCCTACCTCTGGTTACCGACTTGTTGGGAACAACCCCGCCCCCCGACCTCCACCCCCCCCAGCCCCCCACCCCCCCCACCCCCGCTTTCCCCGGCAGCTCCTGCTGGCCGGGTTGCCTGGCATTCTGGGTAATCAATTAATTTAATTACTGAAAATGCCATTCCCTTCTGCCAGCCTCTCGCCTCGCCAGACCCCTCCTCTCAAGACGCCCCCCCCCCCCCCCCCCCCCGCCCCCCCCCCCCCCCCCCGCCATCCACTCCCAAGCCATGGAGAAGAGGAACAGAAAAGTCTCCAATTAATGGAGCAGCAGGCTTCTCACTCTGGGCCTGGGGCTAAGCCCTAATTAAGCACCAGCACCCTAGGGGATTGCAGATAATGGATTTGCAGGTCTGTCTGTGAAGTGGGGCTTGCGAGGGCTCCCAGAGGCCAGGCCAGGGAGGAGATGGCCTACAGCCACCACCACCAGGGGACGAGCTCCCAACTAGTCCGTGCCCCAACCTGGGGCAATGGCACTGACCACCCCCCACCAGTGCCACCCTGCACTGGCCCCCGCTTTCCACACCAGCAGCCCCCGGACACTGTCTCCCTTCACTGCAGTGACATCCTCCCCCCCTCCACTGCCCAGGCTCATCCCCCCCTCCCATGACACTTGTACACAATCTGCTCCCCTCCCCCACACTCTACTGAGCTGGGGAGCCTGGTCCTTGGGGCACATCGTGAGGTGACATGAAAGGGATTCTGGGGTGTAGCCTTGTGGGCTGGGGATCATTGCTCACAGCGATGCTAGTTGGACCAGAACTTCTGAAACGCTTAAGAATCACTGGGGCTTCTTGCTCAAACGAGGATTCAGACGTCTGACAGGGCTTAAGATTCTGTGTCTTCAGATTCCTGCAAGCTCCTGGGTGATGCTGGTGTCGCTGGTCTGGGGACCCCACTTGGAGGAACAAGGGGCTGGAGTGCCCGCCGGTGGGGTGAGGGAGTAGCTTGGGAAACCTGCTCGCGAGGAGGAGCCACAGAGCAGGACCGCCCGGGGGCGGGAGAGACACCAGGGCTGGGATACTGGACAAGAGCAGTGGGGACCCGGCAGGGAGGATGCACTGAGTCATCCTGAACAGGCATCGGTACAGGTCTGACGCTGCCACCGTTTGGGACAAGGCGTGTCTTGCAGAGTCTGGTGGAAGTCGGCCGGGCGCTCGTTACTTACTGGATTCTGGTCACTGAGGGTGCGGTGGAGGGGCCGCTGCCCTAGGGCCACACTGTGCCACCTTCCTCAGGGCACCAGACGGCCCTAGGTCTCCAAACGGAACAGGGACAGGGTGCTGGTCAGGTGCCCAGGGACTGGCTGTGTCCGTTGTCCTTCAGGTATCCTGGCCGATTCTGCAGTTAATGGTGGCTGTCTCCCAGGTGTCATTGGGGTCCCTTGAAGTATCACTAGACATCTCAGGATATTGCTGGCCGTTCTCTGTGGGTGTCATTGACCACGTCTCAGTATTGCGGACCATGTCGAAGGGTGTCCAGCTGTCTCTTGAGCGGCTGGTAGGTCTCCTGGTAATGCTGGCCATCTCTTGGGGTGACCCTGCCGTGTCTCAGGCAGTCTCCTTGGACTCTCTGCCCTGTCACCTCACAGGCTGCCCTTTCTCAGGCTGCATCAGGCTGGTGTGGCAGGAGGCAGCACAGGGCCTTGTAGCTGGAGGAGTCACCCAGAGGCGGCCCCCATGAATGGTTTGGCCCAGTTTTCATCCTCGGGGGAGTAAACCTCTCATTAGCCCCTCCGAGGGTCCTGGGCGTCTGTTTTCAGTCCCTGCTTGTCTCCCGGAAATGCACCATGGGGTAGAGGGGAGGAGAGCTGGATTCCCATTGCTGGCCAGGCAGCTTGGGCTGATCACACAGCCTCTTCAGCTGGAGAAACAGAGACAGAAGGACAGCCTCAGAGGGCCACTGTGAGAAAGGAAAGCTGTGACATCTGTAAAGCACCTGGCACAGTGCCCAGCACACAGTAGGTGCTTAATAAATCCCACTCATCCCACCTCCAACCAAACGACCCAGCGTCAACCTGCTGTGGGGGTCCAGGGGCGGGTGTGGCTGATGGCAGGTGGCGGTGAAGGGGTTCCCTGCATGTCCTGTTCATGCTGCCCACCTGGGCAAGTGAGCAAAGCTGGGGCGTCACGCCCTTCTAGCTCCACAGGTTCTGTTATCACCCAGGGGTTTCGCCGCACGGATTTGTGGGAAATTTTTAAAAAAATTTTTTTAATGTTTATTTATTTTTGAGACAGAGAGAGACAGAGCATGAGTGGGGGAGGGTCAGAGAGAGAGGGAGACACAGAATCTGAAACAGGCTCCAGGCTCCGAGCTGTCAGCACACAGCCCGACGCGGGGCTCGAGCTCACGGACCGCGAGATCGTGACCTGAGGCGAAGTCGGACGCTCAACCCACTGAGCCACCCAGGCGCCCCTGATTTGTGGGAAATTTAATGAAAGGAAATTAAGTACGAGCTCCAGACAGGCTGCATGTGTGCATATCTTCTGGAGTCTCTGGGTTTGGCTCTATGCCAGACTCTCAGAGACCCTTCCCATCTGCACGGTGCCAATAGATACCCTCCGCTCCCCTTCTCCCCCCACCCTCTCTCCCGCTTCTCTGTCTGCCCCCGCCTCTCTGTTGTCTGTCCCCATTTATACCTCAGTGGGTCTCAACCCTTCTGAGCTTGAGCCGCTAATGTGGTTTCCTGCCATGTTCCAAACCAGCCCCTTAGAACAGAGCTTCCTGGGCCTTCTGGACCTCAGAGGTTTTCAGTGAGGACGTGCCTTCAGGAGGGGTGTGGTGGGCCCTGGGAAGAGCAGGGGAGGGAGGGCTCGGCCTCTTCTCGGGTGCCTGCTAGGTGGCCGGCTGCAGAGGTACATCCTTTGTTCTTGGGTGAGTGAGTTTGGGCCTCAGTTTCCTCATCTGGAAAGTGAGTAGGGCTGGACTTGATCCCTTAGGACCAGCTCTGATCTGATGCCCATGGATTCTGGAATTCCAACAGGAAGGTCTGTGGAGAGCCAGGAGCTCTTCAGTGGCTCTAAAAGGTCGAACGTGACCTTTGTGAACTTACTCATGGCCTGGCCCCACCCCAGGACCCAAGAAGGGGAGGGGAGGGAGGTGCTAACAGGGACCCCCTCACACCCCCGCCCTTTGCAAAGCCGGTTGCTTTTCAACAAAATTTGTCCTTCCTTCACACAGTTATGGAGCTCTACCGTGTCCCCCTCTCGGGACCCAGGAAAGGGTGAAGAGGGGCTTTGCTCTTGGGGGGCAGAATCTGCATAGAGCTGGGCAATGGGGACCACCAGTCCCCCATTATGGGGTGGGGGCCACATCTGCAGTCTCAGCACCTTGCCAGTCTGCATGTGCTGGTTAAGAGATGGTTTGAGGCTGAGGGACCTTGAATGAGTCAACACACTTCTAGGCCTGTTTTTCTGCAAAATAAGGTATAGACTCCCTTCCAGCTCCTCTACATGGTGGCCTTAACGGGTTGAGGAGACAAGAGATACGAAAACACTCTGGACGTGAAAAGGCTTCATGCTTCAGGGAGCTTACTTACTCCGGAAAGAAGAGACCACAGCACTTCTCACCTTCCTTTATTTTATGCAGTGAATGAAGTGGTAACACTGAGGCGGGGGGGGGGGGGGGGCTTCATTATAATCCCGGGAAGGGGTCCCGTTCATTCCCAGCAGACCCCCTGGACCAGGGGTAGGACCTGGAAAATGCGTTATGGAGCCTAGAGAGTTCTTATGGTCTGTAATGATTCTGTGGATGCAACTGCCCTTCCTTCCGTGCCCACTAGGGGCAGGTTCCCTCCGCGAGGAGGGATTCTGGGTAATCAAAGAGATGATGGCTCAACTTAGAAGTGGAGGAGGGGCGCCTGGGTGGCTCAGTCAGTAAAAGTGTCTGTCTCTTGATCTCACAGTTCATGAGTTCAAGCCCCACGTGGATCTCTGTGCTGATGGTGCAGGGCCTGCTTGAGATTCTGTCTCTCTTTCTCTCTGCCCCTCCCCTGCTTGTGCTCTCTCTCTCTCTCTAATAAATAAACTTAATAAACTTTTTAAAAAAAAGAAATGGATGAGGAAAAAAGTCCTAGAGGGTTGGTGTCCGTGCCCAGGAGAGTCACCTGGGGATCGGACAGAATGGAACCGTGAGGGCTGTGCACACGTCTTCATTTACGTGCAGCAGGGAGCCCTGTGTGATGTGGAGACCCGAGTTAGCTGGGATTTGTCTAATAGCACGGAGCAGTGGGCAGAGCATGGGATTCAGGGACAGATAGACAGACACGGTCTCAAACTAGATGGCCCTGCTCCAGGGCCATGCTTGACCATAGTCAGGGCTCAGGAAGGGGAATAACTATTAGCATTATCGACCCCGTCTCGGCCACCTAAGGGGGCTATCCTCACGTGTCCAGTGGGTGCAGGGGTGCAGCTATGTGGGAGCCTCACGTCTGTCCCTCTCTCCTACCTCAGAAGAAAAGCAAGGTACACTACCACGTCGCTGTCATCATCAACTACCTGGGCCACTGCGTCTCTCTGGTGGCCCTCCTGGTGGCCTTTGTCCTCTTTCTGCGGCTCAGGTGAGAAAGACTCAGTGCTGGCCCCAGGCCCTGAGCAGGGTACAGAAGTAAGATGCCGGAGGGCCGGCACTGGGCAGGGAGCACTGGGCGCCCTGCCCCCTCACCTCGGTGGGAGGTGGTGACAGATACGGGAGCCCCAGGTCTCTTGGAGCCTCTGGCAGGGTCATTTCTGCCCCCCCAGCCCAGTAACTGCTACGGGGCTCACCTTAGGCCACCCACACCCTTGCCAAGATGCACCCATTTGGGAGGCCTTTGAGCTTGGACTTGCCTGGGTCCAGAACTACTGCCAAGGACGCAGGTGGCAATGCCAGGCAGGTCTGTGCCAGGAATGGGGGCAGGAGCAGGAGCTGAGCATCAGGCCTGAAGGCTCAGAGGGAGTCATCCCACTGGAAACCTCTTATGTTTTGTGTTTTCTGACCCGGGAGCTGCGGGGAGGGGAGGGGACCATGGGAGGCACCCCCTTCAGCAGCCCCGGGTCCCTGGAGCACTGGCAGTTCGGCCAGCTCCGCCACCAAGCTTAGGTCTGGGTGGGTCTCAGGTCGGAAGGGCCCTGGGGGCATCCGGAGGGCCCCTGCCGCCACCTCCTGGTATGACACAGCCGGTCAGCCCTGCCCTCGCTTTCCCCATCCATACGCCTGGGCTGGAGTGACGCTGGCAGCCTGTCCTTCATCTCTCCTTTCCTCCCCTGGTTCCCGTCACCCCCCCCTCCCCTGCTGCCCCCCAGGAGCATCCGGTGCCTGCGAAACATCATCCATTGGAACCTCGTCTCGGCCTTCATCCTGCGCAATGCCACGTGGTTTGTGGTCCAGCTCACCATGAGCCCCGAAGTCCACCAGAGCAATGTGGTGTGTCCTGGGGGGGCAGGCCCACGGTCAGGGGAAGGGTCTGGGTGGGACTGCCCTGGTGGGAAAGGGGCCCAGTAAAACAGGAGCGGTTCCCTGGGCAGGGGTTGAATTTGGCCGATAGGAGGCGCCAAGCCCAGGGTGGGGTGCCGCCGCTGCCACACCCCTGTCCCCCATCTCAGTGTCATCTCTGGGTGGGGGTGGGGCGGCAGGGCTGGTGCAGGTTGGTGACAGCCGCCTACAACTACTTCCACGTGACCAACTTCTTCTGGATGTTCGGGGAGGGCTGCTACCTGCACACGGCCATCGTGCTCACCTACTCCACCGACCGGCTGCGCAAGTGGATGTTCATCTGCATCGGCTGGGGTGAGCGCACAGGCCCCCTGCCCCAGCCGGGCTCCCCGATCCTCACCCAGATCTGGCCAGCTGGCTGGGGCAGGGGGGAGCTGGGAGACCAGAGCCAGGTCAGGGCGGTGGGGTGAGCACCATTTGGGGATGGGGGGCAGCAGGAACACCCTGAAGGAGGCATGCTGGGCAAGTGAGTATGAGCTCGACCCTGGGGAACCCCTGCCCACTTCTAGACCCTGGGCTGCCCTGGGGTCCTCCAGCCCTGCGTCCTCCAGACCCCACCGATGGGCTCTGTGACAGCCAGTCTCTCCCCAGGTGTGCCTTTCCCCATCATCGTGGCCTGGGCCATTGGGAAGCTGTACTACGACAATGAGAAGTGAGTCACCTCCTGCCCTTCGCTGCCCTCAGGGCCCCCTGAGCCCCGAGGTCCAGGCTCCTGGCCCAGCTCTGCCTGACATTCCCCGAGGACCTTCGGCCACATCACCTGCCCAGTCAGGGTCATTATTCGTCCATACAGGGAGAGTGCTGGGGGCTGGACTCAGTCCGAGGATCCCTAGCAGTGCTGTGCTCTAGGTGAGGCTGGATGGGTAGATTCAGGCTCCTGTATCCGTCTTGCCATTTCACGCCATATAGAACAGCATAAGTGTTCCTGGAAGTCTCTGGAGTCAGAGTGCCCAGGTTCTGAATCATGGACCCGTCATTAAGTAGTTATATGACCTTGGGCTAGTTATTCCAGTGTGCCTCAGTTTCCTCATTTGTAAAATGGGCATCCTAACAACAGTGCCTCCCGCAAAGGGTTTTTGTGGGGATGACACGAGTTCCTGTATATGGAAGCATTTAGAATAATGTCTGGCACTAAAAATATTAAGACTTGTTTTACAAAAGATTCCATGGGTTTTGTAGAAATTAATCTTGATGATCTCATAGGGTCCTTCCAGCCTCCAGCTCTGACGTCCTGAGATGACTTTGGTCTCGGGTGTTCCCAACTGCCCCTGAAAATTAGACTTCTGCTGCAATGATTCTCAGCCTTGGCTCATGTTGGAATCATCCAGGAGGCTTTAAAAAGTCCGAACGCCCAGGCTTGGCCTCCCAAGGGTGGGACGCTTACATCTGGTGGTGGTCTGGAGTGTGAGCACCGGGAATTTTAGGGGCTAAGATTGAGAATCACTGAGAGAGAGAGGCAGAAAATATGGTTATAGACAGCCTGGGAGGTGCCAGCACCTTCCATGCCAAAGCGTTCTCAGGGGCCCATTGTCTGAGTGGGGTTCCAGCTGATCTCCATCACAATGACAAGTCCCCCCTCCGCCCTCCTAGAGGGAAGGGGGCTGCCCACAACCTCACTGGGCTGGACAAGGAGCCTGGAAAATGATACTCATATTTACCAGGCTGATCCTTCCTGACTCCGCCCGGCGGGCTCTCCCTTCGTTGGCACAGCGGGCAGGGTGGGGGCCTGGGCTGGGAGAGCGGCCAGTTGCAGACACCGCTGGGGGGCCTGGCAGTAACGCTCCGGATGTTGGGGTCCGGCGCAAGGGCATCTTAAACCCTGGGCGATGGTGCCTGTGCCTGCAGGTGGGCAAGTGATTACAGGCGAGGACAGGAAGACCCAGTGTGTGTGAGTCTGCGTCTTGGAGGAAAAGACGCCTGGCTTAAGAAAGTCGGTCTGAGTGGCTCTGGAGCGCCATCTAGTGGTAAGATGCTGACACTGCAGCAGAAGGGATCCAGGGGTGAGACGCCGGAAAGAATTTGTAGATCCTGGGGTTAAGGTCTAGACCTGGCCCCAGACGGCTTGCATTTGGTCTCCCTGGTGTCTTTCGAAACCTTGAGTTTTTTTCAAACCTTTAAAAGGTCAAGAGGTTTCACATAAAAATCTCAGCGTCTGGTTTATGGAAGCATCATGAGATCCAGGCACCGTGGGTCTGTATACCCTGGGGGCCGTTGTCTCTGCACAAGGACATGGGACTTCCCATGTGCCCCATCCCCCACCCCCCAAGAGATTTCTGGAGGGACATTCAAGAAGATGAAAAGCAGTTCTGCCTCTCCAGCAGGTGGAGCCTGTGGAATCTCTGCCTTGAGGCTGCAATTAAACAGGTTCAGGGGTCATTAGCCGTTGGGGAACCACTGCGTGACAGGGGCAGAGAACCACTAGTTAGTGGGCTTGTGCCAGAGCCACAGTGGGGACAGAGGGGAGCAGTGGTGTGCTGAGCCCTTGCCTGTGCCGCTGTGTGCTCTGGTCCACAATTGCCCTCCCTGACACGTTGCGTGTATCCAGCTTTACATCTCATAATAGCGTGGTGTCCATTCTGCAGATGGAATAACTGAGGCACTGTGGTGGAATCTTGACCTTCTGCCAGGGTTGGAATCGAGGCATCCAGATCCTGGCTTCTGGCCCCAGTCCTGCCCTGGCCAAGCACCGCCCCTCCCCATGCCACCGAACCGGACCCAGATGGCCTCCCCCCTTACCTTCTCTCTGTGGCTTTCTAGGTGCTGGTTTGGCAAAAGGCCTGGGGTGTACACTGACTACATCTACCAAGGCCCCATGATCTTGGTCCTGCTGGTAAGAACCTGGGGGGGGGGGGCAGGAGAGAAGGGTGCCTCCTGTGGACTGACAGGGTCCCCGTGCCTAGAGGCGGGGGCACGGGGCCAGGAATGTGTAAGCATGAACGAAGGTGGAGGGAGAGAAGTAGGGACACCAAGAGAGACTTGAGACGGCCGAGGCCCTGCCCCGTCCACCCACCCTCCCCCCAACATTTTGCACACACACATACACACACACACACGCCCACACCATTCCACCGTGTGCTCAAATTACAGATCAATTTTATCTTCCTTTTCAACATCGTCCGCATTCTCATGACCAAACTCCGGGCGTCCACCACATCTGAGACCATTCAGTACAGGTAACCCGGCCCGCCTCCCTCCCCCAATCCTGAGGGCTTCAGAGAGCCCAGCCTCTGACCCAGGGTCTCCCCCCCGACCCCCGACAGGTCTGACAGTCCCTCCCGAAACCCCGGCTCCCCATCTCAGACATTCCTGGGAACCCGGCACCCTACCCCCAGGCCCAGCCCTCTTCACCACCCGTCCCGGGATGGGCTGTGACTCTGGGCCTCCCCACCCCGCCTCACCTCAGGAAGGCTGTGAAGGCCACTCTGGTGCTGCTTCCCCTCCTGGGCATCACGTACATGCTGTTCTTTGTGAACCCCGGGGAGGACGAGGTCTCCCGGGTCGTCTTCATCTACTTCAACTCCTTCCTGGAATCCTTCCAGGTACCACCGCCCGCCCCTCGCTCTGGCCCTGGCTGTCCCCCGACCTCCTTCGGTGGGGATTCTCCCAGGCAGGGCTCTGGAGGGGCAGGAGGCTCTGGAGAGGAAGGGGGTGGTGGCCTGGAGGTTGGGTGGGGCCACACCTGCCGCAGGCCCTTGACCCACCTTCTCTGTCCACCCCAGGGGTTCTTCGTGTCTGTATTCTACTGTTTCCTCAACAGTGAGGTAAGGACGCCGGGGTCCCAGAGCTCAGGACGGAGGGGGGCCTGTTGGGACCCGAGATTGTCTGCAGCCCCCTCCTGCCCTCCACGTGCCAGCCATCTCTTCCCCGCCCCTGGGTCCCTAATGGGGATGCTGCGGGGAGCCGCAGGAGGGTTCCCGCCACCTGCCCACTCTGCTCCTGGAGTGACAAGCCCACTCCTTTGCCCCCATAGGCATTTGGCACAGCCAAGGCTTCAGCCTCATCAATGAGTCTATGAAAAGGCTTGTTGAAACCAGGAAGGGCTGAGCCCTTGGTCAGGGCGTGCATGCATGCTGAAGGTAGGAACTCTTCACGGCAAAGGCCGTATGATGCCTTCATGCGGATGAGCAAAGGGCACCCCTCCTCTAACAAATCTGCAAATAAACAACATTGACGATGTGAATGTCACCACCTCCCGGGTGGCCTGTGCATTTCACACCTGCGTCCCGAGCACCTGTGGACCCATCACACGTACAGCTGCTCGTGGCAGCCCGAAGGGAGGGGTGGGACCTAAGACCCGGGCTCGGACATCATGCTCCGCTCTGTGCCTACAGGTCCGCTCTGCCGTCCGGAAGAGGTGGCACCGATGGCAGGACAAGCACTCGATCCGCGCCCGCGTGGCCCGTGCCATGTCCATCCCCACCTCCCCGACCCGTGTCAGCTTCCACAGTATCAAGCCGTCCACGGCTGTCTGAGCTCGAGGGCCGGGGAGGGGAAGACGGTCTCCAGGCTCAGCCAGCCGCCCTGTCTGTGGAGGGAATCAGCGCCTCCCCACACCCTGCGCCCCCAGAAGCATCTGGCACAGACATCCTGGGGAGGGGTCCCCCTTGGCTGAACCCCCAGCTGAGCGGGAGTTCAGCCTATGAGAGCAGACCCAGTCTGGGCCAGGGGATGACGGGAAATAGCCTATAAAGACTGGGCCGGGCCCACGGCCTCTGGCTCCCCCTTGCCCCAGGCCCCCCTGGAGGCGACATCAGAATGGAGTAGAAATGGCCAGGTGGAAATCCAAAGCAGCACACGGGTCCCTCCAAAAGGTGTCTTCTCCCACGGCACAAGATGTCAGCCCACTGGAGACCTGGGGCCTGTCCTCGCTGCCAGGGACATCATGGGAAACTCTTGTGACAGCATCCCAACCACCATCATGGCGCCTCCGGGTGTTGGCAATGCCTTCCAATACCGATGGGAACCAAGGCAGAAGCCCTGGCAATGTCATTATAGATCAGGTGACATCATCAGGCAATCGGCCGCGCCACTAGGATCCTCCCCAGCCACCGAAACTTCATCTGGCCCTGTGGCACTTCCAGCAGAAACGCCCTGCCTTGCTGCCTTGCACCGTTGGAACTTTACTGCCCCACAGGCCACTCAGGCTCCCCCTCCTTGGCCACACATAATATTTGCACCCTGATTTCTGCACCTCCTGTCCCTGGTGTCTCCCCCTCTGTGGAAAGACGGGGGTGGGAGGGTGACCTCGTGGCTGGTGAGCAAGAGCCAGGGTGTGCCCCGGCCAAAGCCAGTCTCCTCGTCAGGGGACAGAGGCTACTCAGGGCCCCCCTGCCGCTGGCTTCAGTGGTCTGGCCCCAGGGACAGCCTCTCTGCTGGTCACAGGGAGTTTGTGGCCCCCGGATGTCCTCTGGGGCATCGTGATTAGCTAAGCAAAGATAGAAGGGGCAGGGCACTTGGCCTCTCTCTGCCTGAGCGTCCTGGAGCAGGACAAGTGACTCTAGGGGCAACCAGCCAGTCCCCACTGGACCCTCCCGTGTCTAGAGGTACTGGGCCACTAGAGCAGGGCTTTGGGAGATAAGGGTGTCAGCTGTGAGGGCATGGCTGCTGTAAATAATAATATTTATCTTTTCTACCAGCATTTGTGAAGGTCTGGACTGTGCGGGGGTGGGTGGGAAGGGCGCAGCAGAGAAACGGAGGCCACTTTGCAGTCTTCGGGGCCACTGTGGGGCTGGGAAACCTGATACCACTCACACCCATCAGGCTGGGGTGCTAGGTGAGCCGCTGGGGGCACGGGTCAGCGGAGCCCAGCCGATAAGGACGCCTCTTCGAAGGGGTGAGTCATAGGGAGAGAAGGGCCATGGGTGAGCAGTGCTGGCCAAGGACACCATGGATGGGATGGGGGCCATGGAGACAGTTTGAGCAAGAGTATGGCAAGGATACCAGACAGGAATGTGTCCCAGCCCCAAGGCAGCAGGAAGTAGAGGTAGGGAGGCCTTGACACTGTCCCGGAAACAGACCCAGAGACAAGGTTTCCGGAACCAACTCAGGGAAGGGGGGCACAGGCAGCAGGTGGGGGCATGAGGCCAGGAAAGGGAGGCAGCGGGAAGGGGGCGATGGCCACACCACAGCCACCGCTGCAGGCGGCTGGAACGTAATCCTGTTGCAGAAGCGTGGGGAGCCGGAGTGGGGCGCACCCGCCTTCAGCCCATCCAAGGGGCCATCTGGGAGGAAGGCTGCTCCCTGGGGGCGCTAATCTCCCTGCACTTCCCCCAGCCTCACAGCCGCACAGGCCGCAAGACCAGGACCGAAGGCCCAGACAGACCGGTGTGTAGGAGCCACAGCCTGCACTATCAGGGCAGGGGAGGGGGTCCCCACACAGGCTCTCCACCAGCCTGGGGCTCGCTTCTGGGTCTCCAGCCAGGGACGCTGGGAGGGGACCAGGGCAGCAGGACAGAGATAGGGTGACAGCTTCCAGAGCAACGGAGGGGGGGTTGTGAGAGAGAAGCCCTGGAGACGGACGCATCTACCAGGAGGGACCAGAAGCGCCTGCTGAGTGTCACAGGGCCATGACTGAGGCACCTTTCTCCACTCTGCCTTTCACCCAATGAGGTGAGAGAGCAAGGCTTCTCCTGCACAAGCCAGGCTGTGGGGACGGGTGCTTCCCAAGGACGGAGGAGCCCGGGAGGAGTGGGGGACATCGTCAGGGGGTTGCTGGACTAGAGGTCCAGAGGGGCCAAGCTGGGCCAGCACCCTCTCTCCTGCTTGAGCCTCCTGGTTGCGGTGGCTGATGGTGCCCTCTGAGCTCTTGCTGTGCACTCAGCACCCCAAGATGCAGGCCAGCAAACAACTGCAAGGCCCAGAGCAGAGGACACCTCCAAGAGGAGGCTGATAGTCCCCAAAGAAGCTGCCTGCAGGGTCCCTGAGCAGGCAGGGCCTGGTCCAGATGAGCCTCAGGAGCCTCCCAGTCAGAGACTGTAAGGGAGGAGGGGCCGCCTGGAGCAGGTGCCCAGAGTTTAACCCTTCCCAGCCCACGGCCCCGGGGGTCCAGGGTGAGGGCAGGCCCCCAGATAGGGTTTCTGAGGGTCACTGTGCCCTGAGGTTCAGCTTGTGGGCTGGGTGAGTGGGAGTGTGACGGACCAACAGACACACACGTGGCTTCACTGGGGGAGAGGCCGGCAGCTGCAGCGTGGGGGTCCCTGTGGGGCAGGCCCCTTGCTCAAGCCTGGAAGAACTTCACACCGCCCCCAGAGGCGGCCTTCCCCTCAAGTACTCGACGCGAGCCCATTTCTCCTTGGGACCCTCCTTCGTGGGCACAGAGCACCAGTGGAGGAAAAACGCACCATGGGGTTTTGGTTTTCTGGTTCCTGCTCCTCCGCCTCTGAGTGGGGGTCCCGCCCCTGCCCTGGGGTCCTCAGTTCCCCCCCACCCCCACCCCCAGGCCTCCTCAGTCCTTCTGCTGCTGCTGGGTCAGATGCCCTGGGATAGGACTGGGGAGAGAAGCAGATGTGGGAAAAACACGCGTTAGGGAGGAAAGGGGGTTTTAGAATCCAAATAATAATACCTTAATTGTGGGCATTTGTAAATTTGCAATCTGCAAAATCCTTTATAATATTTATTGTCTAATCTTCAAGTGACTCACAGAGGCAGGAATCATCCCATTTTACAGCCAAGGGAACCGAGGCCTGGTGATTCCTCTGAGATCAAAGTTCCTCTGGGTCCACGTCCAGGGTTCTTTCCATGCCCTCAGGTGACTGAAGTCACTGGGCTTGGGCTTCAGGAGGCCAGGACAGATAGAGCAACTCTGGGAGGGGCGGGGTGGGGGGGTTGGTGAGCAGGAGGCCTCAGGGCTTCAGATGGTCTGGCTGGAGATAAGTCCCAGGTGAGGAAGGGACCAGCCCAAAGATGCCACAGCCGATGTCCAGCTGCTGAGCTCAGCTGGGTGGGTGTAGTGAGGGTTCTGTACATCCATCCTGATTCCCAGCACGCCCTTCCCACCTTCCCAACATCCGCCATCCCTCCACTCCCTAAAATGATACTTAACTGCAGCCCAGGCCACCAGAAGCTTCTGTGGGTCTCCCTGCACCCACCCAGGCTCTGCTCAGTCCGTGCAAGGGGTTCACTGGCCTCCAGCTCAAGGATCTCTCAGGATCATTTCATCGGGCCCGACTTCAAACTCAACTACCCACCCTCAGTCCAAACCCAAGCTGGTTTCTGCATTCCAACGCCAGCAATGTTATCATGGACTGAGTGCCTACTGGGTGCCTCTCACTTGTTGACCTCCCCTACGCTTCATACCACCCTGTGAGCCAGGGGCTGTTACCCCCATTTAACAGATGGGGAAAGTGAGGCACGGAGAGGTTACAAGACCTGCCCCAGAGCATCGGGCAGTGGCATGTGAGCCCGGGCTGGCCCCGCCCAGCTTCTACTATGTTCTGCCCACATGCAGAAGGAGTTCTTTGCCCCTCTGATACCCTCCCTGGGGAAATTCCTCAGTGTCCTTAATTTGTGGACAAACAGCATGCAGACACAAAGCCAGATGTCAGAGTTGACACCTGCAAAGCACGGGCATCAGGTGGCCCACTCCCGAACCCAGCCTGGCCTCCAGGCTGGCCACAGGCTGCCAGCCTCCCTGTCCCTGTGTTATCCCAGAGCATCGCTTCCTATCCCAACCTCTGACAGCCCACAGTCTCTGTAGATCCTGCCGGGCAGGCTCGGGCCCAAGACTGGCCTGCACCATGTGTATTTTTCAAAGCTTTAAGTGTGTCGGAAGCATCAGTGAGATCATCTTTTGGAGAGAACTCCAGAGACCACCTTCAGCCACCAGATTGCCACCCACTCCCCCTGCCCCTCCAAGGGGTCCTGGAAAGATGGCTGCCGCACAACCTCCTTGCCCACTGGGCCAAGGCAGGTGGGGACAGAAGCAAGCGTGAGGGCCATATGCTCAGGGCCTCAAGAGGAGACTGGGAAAATGCAGCCGGCACCCCGCTAGGGTGGGGGACGACATGGAGGGAGACCTGTGGGTGCTCCTATCTCTTGCCTTCGTCACTGGGGGAGTCGAGGAGGGAGCACTATCTCTAGAACATGCAGCTAGGACAACACTGGGCCAGGAAGCGAGGGCAGTGAGTGGGCCAGGTGAGCTGGGCACCTACCCCACCCTTCCTGAGCAGCCACACCGGGCTAAGGCCCGCTATGCCCTTGCTGCCCCAAGTGGATGAAGATAAACGCTCCAGGTGTCCCCTAGTCCTCTAAACAGAAGGCAGAGACATTGCCCCTGGCCTACCCTGGACTGTGACCTTGAGATCCCAGGCCGTAAGAAGAGCAGCAGGGAGGGGGCAAAGCTGCGGACGCAGAGGATGCCCTCAAGGAAAGGGATGGAATCTGGAGGGGGTGGGTGCTGCTGTAGCTTGTGTGATGGCACCTACCAGGGCATTGGTGCAGGCCACTGTCTGGGCACCAAGCAGCCGCAGAGAAGAACAACTCCAGGGCTGTGGGGGTGGGGGGTGGGGTGGTCTTTGGGTGCAGAGATTGGATAGACACTTCAGTGAGCCAGGTCCTAGGAAGAGCCTCAGAGGGAATGAGCCTAAAGAGAATCCTTTAAGCCCAGGGCACCAGGAGCCCAAGGGAAGGGAAGGAGCCTACATTTCTGAACCCCAAATCAGGGCACAGACTGGTCTAGTTACAGAACTTTGTCATCACCCCAATGGGAACCCCATTCCCATTCAGCTGTCACCCCCCCCATACCACCTTCCTAGCCTCTGCCACCGTGAACCTGTTTTCTGTCTCTGTAGATTTCTGTATTCTGGAGATTTCATAAAAGTAGAATCATACAATATTTCTCTTTTTGTGTCTGGTTGCTTTCACTTAGCACAAGTTTTTTTAACATTTATTCATTTTTTTGAGAGCCAGAGAGAGAGCATGAGTGGGGAAGGGTCAGAGAGAGGGAGACACAGAATCCGAAGCAGGTTCTAGGCTCTGAGCTGTCAGCACAGAGCCCGACGCGGGGCTCGAACCCACGAACCGCGAGATCATGACCTGAGCCAAAGTCAGCCGCTTCACCGACTGAGCCACCCAGGCACCCCAGCATAATGTTTCCAAGGTCCATCCATATCACGGCACGTATCAGAACTTCATTCCTTTTTATGGCTGAATAATAGAGAGACCTCGCTCTATCCATTTATCCATTGGAGGACATTTGGGTCCTTTCCACCTATCCCAAGCTGCTGTGAATGGTCCTGCTATGAACATTCACATGCAAGTTTGTTTGGTTGTTTGTTTGTTTTGAATACCTGTTTTCAGTCCTGTTGTTATATACCCCAGGGCTGGAATTGCTGGGTCGTATGGTAACTCTACGCGCTTCGTTTACTGAGGACCCGCCAAACCGCTTTCTAAGGCCGCTGCGTCTCCCACTCCACCAGCAACGTTAAGAGACTTCCAATTTCTCCGCATCTTCGCCTGAACTTGTTACCATCTGCGTTTTTAACCAGAGTCACCAGGGGTGCTGGTCGTTGACTTTTAAGAGACTCAAGACTCCCTATGTTGGGAGAGCAGAGCCCTGAGCGAGGGTCTGAGCTGAACATCAGGAGCTGGGGGCCTGCAGCCCTCAGAAAGAGGCTGGCTGGCCCTGCCGTGCTCGGACCTGGGTGCTGGGGTGCAGAGAGTTCCTGCTTCCCTAACTGCCCCTGAGTGACGGGAGCCCATGAAGGAGAAGCTAGCAGCCTCCCTTCCCCGCCCCCCATCCCTGGGCCCTGCCGTGTGTCCCCGAACCAGCTGGGGTACGCTCACCAGTCTACTGGCTTTGTTCCCTAATGTATTTCTGACAGTTCCCTTGTCACGGAAATTACTGTTTATAATCGAATTAAATGTTGTCGCAGTGGATGAAACGGAATGGCACAAACAAGGAGAAATGTTGTCGCTCGTGAAAATTCAGTTGAAAGACACGATCTGAGTCACACAATCAGCTGTCGACTCAGGTGGCGGTGAGACAAATGTAAAGAAATACCTGGGTGGGAGGAGCCTGACAGAGTCTACATGGTTCTAGTTGCTGACCACTTTGCGAGGTCCTCTCAGGCTGCCCTCCACCCCCAGAGAACCCAAAGCTGGATGTTGGGGATGGTGTCTCATCAGCAAGGATTTCACAAGGAAGGCGACTTGGAACTCCAGGGGATGGACCCATAATCAAAGCAGACGCCTTCAGAAGATCAGTGACTGTGAACCTTGTGAAAGTTAAAATAAAATGTGCTTCATGGGTCAAACTGTGTTCCCCAAAAGGTTATGTTGGAGTTCTAAACCCCAGGGCCTACCAACGTGACTTTATTGGGAAATAGGGTCTTTGCAGATGTGATTACATTAACATAAAGTCATTGGATGGGCCCCAATATAGCACGAGGGAGAATGCCGTGTGACCAGAGGCAGAGATAGGAGTAACATGGATTGCCAGCCACCACCCAGATGAGGAAGGGGTGAGGAAAGGGTCCTACCCAGAGTCTGAGAGGGAGCATGGCCCTGCTGACACCTTGATTTTGGACTTTGTCTCAGTCAGCTTGGGCCGTATAACAAATACCATAGACTGGGTGGCTTAAACAACAAGCACAATTTTACCCGGTTCAGGGAGGTTGGGAAGTGTGAGGTCAAGGTGCCAGCTGAGTGGGTTCCCCTTGACAGCGCTGTTCCTGGTTTGCAGACAGCTGCCGTCACACCGTATCCTCCCGTCACCTCTCTTGTGTCTCTCGTGAAACCAATCCCATTCCTGAGGGCTCCACCCTGATGACTTTGTTACCTTCCAAAAGTGTCACCTCCGAATACCAAATGTAAAGTATGGAGGTGACTTTTTAAGGAATCCCCTCTTCAAGTGATTTTTTTTTTCAGCAAATCCATCTGCTACCCAGTCCCAATCATCTGGGACAAGTGGGCTGACCACTGTCCCCTGAGCACACTGCTCAGAGCACAGCAGGGGTAGCCAGAAGCTCCATCACCCCACAGCCTGGATTTCAATCTCGTCTCTATCACCCATGTGTCACCTTGGAAAAGTCTCTTCACTGCCCTGCGCCTTGGTCCCTTCTACTAAAAAACAGGGTCAATTATAGGGGCGCCTAGGTGGCTCGGTAAGTTAAGAGTCCAACTTCAGCTCAGGTCATGATCTCACAGTTCATGAGTTCGAGCCCCACGTCAGGCTCTCTGCTGTCAGCACAGAGCCCGCTTCGGATCCTCTGTCACCCTCTCTCTGCACCGTGCATGTGCTCTCTCTCTCTCTCTCTCTCAAAAATAAACATTTTTAAAAAGAGAGAGAGAGAAGAAAAACAGGGTCATTCATTCACACATCCCACACATTTTCTGAGCATCATTTGCTATTCCAGAATCTGAGAGCAGCAGAAAGATAGACAAGGTCCCTGTCCTCATGGAACTCGACCAGGGAAAGACAGAAAGTAAACAAGGAAATGCACAAACAAAATCTTGAGTTGTGGTAGTGAAAGCTAACAAGCGGGCCTGCTTGCTCCTGGCCATGGTGGTGGAGATAACGTTGGAGCCAAGGCCTGAAGGATGAGAACAAGCAGCAGGTGAGGCCTCCGGCCCAGGGGCAGAGCCAGGCAGCTCCCTGGACAAGGGAGGTGTGAGCAGGGGGGCTGGATCTGAGGGCGGGGGGCTGGGGCCTGTGGGGTGGGCTTCTCTGAGCTCAGGTTTCCTCATCCATGAAATGGGAATGTTCAGGTAAGTTTAAGCTGCTGTAACAGAGAGATCCACAAGAAGCCAATGGCCCAAGGAAGGTAATGTATCTCACAGTGAACGTCCCCCCCCTCCACACACTGTTCCATGTAGACATCCGGGGTCCCAGTTCCTTTCCTTCCTCTCTTTCTGTCCCTTAGGACAATTCCTCCTCTCCATAGTCAATGGCCTGCCCATGGCTGGCTTGTGAGAAGGGAAGGGACAAACAAGGAGCCTCATGGTCTCTGTTCAGGCTTCCGAAGGGCTCCCATCATTTCTGCTCAATTCCATTGGCAAGAACTTGACCACATGGCCATTCCTAACTCCAAGGGAGGCTAGAAATGAAATTCTGGTCATGTGTCAATACAAAGAGGCAGGGACTTTGGAGGACAGCATGCAGCCTCAGGCCGGCCGGATATAGTAATACCTCTTTGCAAAGGCCCGCTGAGTACAGATAAAGTATCTGGCACTTAGTAACTGCTCAATAAAAGTCTGCAATAGCTTCAGAAACTCTCTGCTCAATGTCCTCATTTCTTGGCCGCTGAAGAAACAGGTGCAGAGAGAAGAGGCATCTGCCCGGCCACCCAGTCAGTGAGGGGCCAAGTTGGTCCAGACTTTGTGTCTGGGATCCTCCATCCCATCCTCCCACCTCGTATTTCAGATTACCTGACCCAGACCCACCAGGGACTGAGCAGAGTGGGGACCCAGGTGACCTCTCTGCGGGAGGCAGTGTCAGGGAACAGGATCCTGAGAGGGACCCCGTGCTCCAAAGCACCGCCCTGAGCCTGGGCTGCACGGCTTTGTGATTAGGTAGGTGGGGCCCGGGTTGGTTTCCCAGACAGGAGGCAGGGCTGCTCTATGACAGAGGGCCACACCCACCCCCTGGGAGAGGGGACCGCGCTGGGAGCCGCTGCCACGTTGGGATGCAGCAGTAGGTGGCTGAGGAGGATGGCGTTCCTGGGATTCTTCCTCCTCCTCCTCCTCCTCCTCCTCACCAACACCGCCGCCCGAGGGGAGTATGGCGTGGCCCACGTGGTGTCAGAAAATTGGAGCAAGGACTACTGCATCCTGTTCAGCTCCGACTATGTCACCCTGCCCCGGGACCTGTACCACGCCCCACTCCTGCCCCTGCACGATGGTACCACGGCACCCTGGTGCCCGGGCAAGGACTCCTCCCTCCAGGTCCGGCCCGGCGCCCCCCGCCGGGGGCCCCTCCGCCACACCACCGCCATGGTCATGAGGGGCAACTGCAGCTTCTACGCCAAGGGCCGGCTGGCTCAGGGCCAAGGCGCCCACGGGCTGCTCATCGTGAGCCGGGTCGGCGGCCAGCAGTGTTCAGACACCACCCCGGCGCCCCAGGACCCCCACCAGCCCCTGCCCGGCCTCACCATCCCCGTGGCCGTGCTCCGCTACAACGACATGCTCGACATCCTCCGCCACACCCACGGCAGCGCCGAGGTCCGCGTGGCCCTGTACGCGCCCCCGGAGCCCGTCCTCGACTACAACATGGTGATCACCTTCGTCCTGGCCGTGGGCACCGTGGCCGCTGGCGGCTACTGGGCCGGCCTGACCGAGGCTGACCGGCTGCAGCGGCGCCGGGCCCGGGGGGGAGGGGGGCCCGGCGGTCACCACCGGCAGGAAGCAGTGGCCGCCCCGCGGGGACAGGAGGAGGAAGACGAGGGCGCGCCGGTGGACTTCACGCCGGCCATGACGGGCGCGGTGGTCACCCTGTCCTGCTCCATCATGCTGCTCCTCTACTTCTTCTACGACAGCTTTGTCTACGTCATGATCGCCGTCTTCGGCCTGGGGGCGGGCACCGGCCTCTACAGCTGCCTGGCCCCCCTGGTGCGCCACCTGCCCCTGCAGCAATACCGCTGGCCCCTGCCTGGCCACCGCGCCTGCCTGCAGCTGCCCCTGCTGCTGCTGGGCGGCCTGTGCGCGGCGGTGACCGTTCTCTGGATCGCCCACCGGAACGAGGACAGCTGGGCGTGGCTCCTGCAGGACGCGCTGGGCGTGGCCTACTGCCTTTTGGTCCTGCGGCGCGTGCGGCTGCCCACGCTCAGGAGCTGTGCCTCTTTCCTGCTGGCCCTGCTGGCCTTCGATGTCTTCTTTGTCTTCGTCACGCCCCTCCTCACCAGGACCGGCGAGAGCATCATGGTGGGGGTGGCGGCGGGCCCGGTAGATTCCGTGAGCCGCGAGAGGCTGCCCATGGTGCTCAAAGTGCCCTGGCTGAGCTTCTCAGCCTTGACCTTGTGTGACCAGCCCTTCTCCATCCTCGGCTTCGGTGACATTGTGGTCCCTGGCTTTCTGGTGGCCTACTGTCACCGCTTTGATGTGCAAGTCCGTTCCCGCCAGGTCTACTTTGTGGCCTGCACGGCGGCCTATGCCGTGGGCCTGCTGGTCACTTTTGTCGCCATGGTCCTCATGCAGATGGGCCAGCCCGCCCTGCTGTACCTGGTGTCCAGCACCCTGCTCACCAGCCTGGCCGTGGCCGCCTGTCGCCAAGAGCTCGCCCTCTTCTGGACGGGCCAGGGCGGAGCTAAGACACCCGCCCAGGCTGTGGCCGGGCTGCGTGGCGCCCCTTCATCTGGCTCCGCGCAGAAGCGGGAGGATACGGCAGACGTCCACACAGCCAGCAAGTTTGAGGGGGCCGCCAGCCACCTGGCAGGGAACTCAGACACCAACCTTGAGGAGGACACGGCCGAGATTGCCACCATACCCGAGGATGAAGCCGCTGGTCCGGACGGCCACAGCGATAGCTCCAAGGGCTGGAGCGATGCCAGCCTGGACACTGACGAATCTCCTCGTGCCTCCCCTGGGGCCTCGGAGGAGCTGATACCTCTGATGCCACCGATGCTATCGCCCTCAGAGCCGGGCCACGCGCAGGCCCAGGCCCACGACGCCGGCCTGCCCTGGACGGGGCTCCACGAGAGGAAGGGCTTGAAGGTAAAGGAGAGCATGTTGACCCAGGCTCCCTTGTGAGCCAGCACCCGGAGACACGTGCCTCCAGAAGGTCCGGCAGAATACCTCAGAGCAAAGCCACACGCGGTCAAAAGGAAATCAGGGCATTAAAGATATTCCGTGTCTACCCAGCAGAGCTCCATTTTTTGCTGGGACTGTAAGAAAGCAGTGGCCACAGAGTAAGTCCATGTAAGGCCTGGAGGGTTCTTAGGAGAGGTGCCAACCCCAAATCGTGCAGAGTGGGAAACAGGCTCAGAGAGGGCACAGGACTCACACGAAGTTACTCGGCAAGGCCAGGATTTGCTCCCAGGGCTTACTGGGCAGTGACTTCCCCTCTCCCCCACTGCCCACCCTCCACGCCAGAGCCCCGGCTCCTCAGCTTGGTGGACAGGTCCCATCCCTCATCACCTATCTTTTCCTCATACTCGGGTCCAACTGAACCATTACTGCTCCTCGACCACACCCCTGGTTCCCATACTTCCCTCACCGACTCTGGACACGGACCAATCCCTTCTGGCTTCAGCAGTCTCATCTTCAAGATGGGACTTATAATACCATATCTGCCTGGAGACAGGGGCATAAACAAGATGACCTCTTGAGTACCCCCGTGGTTTTTTAGGCTGGATGGTGCGGTTATATGTTGCTTAAGCAGAGGAAACAAACCCGGGGGTCAGGAAGGCCTCCTGGAGGAGTCTATGTTGGAGGTGAGGGAATCGTATCCACAGAGGCAGTGTGGTCCAACGGTTAGGGTTCTTGAACCAGCTGTCCCCCCAGAAATTCCAACTCTGCCACTGACCCACAGCGTGTCACTGAGCAAGCGATTTAATCTCTTAGGGGCATGGTTTCCACATCTGTGAAATGGGATAATAATAACTCTACTTATCATAGGATTTGGGGGAAGTTGAAATAGTTGGCTTATGTCAGGTGACTGACATAATGCTTTATGAATGTTCATTCTGTTTCTATTACTCTCCTAAATCTAATGCCCACAAGCCTTTGAGTTCTGGCCCCAACTTCCCCCCCAAGCCCTCCACACCCTGCACCCCTGCCCCTACCTCCTCGGGTGAAGGAGTGCACACCAGACCCCCCCACACCCATCCTCCCCCAGTAGGGTTCCCCCACCTGGAACTTCCTGCTCCCCCCCCCCCCCGGGATTGGGACTGGCTGGCTCCTTCTTCTTCCAGTCCCATTTCAAATGCCCCCCCCACACACACAGGGAGACCTTCTTTGAAGACCTTTTCTAAAGAAAGCCCCGTCTCAGTCACTCTCCCCTACACCTGCTTACTAGTTTTCTCATCTTCCCCAGTCCAGCATCAGCTTCATGAGAGCAGGGACCACTCTGTCTTGTTCATCCAGGTGGTTCCAGAGCCCAGAACAGGGATGGTATGTCGTTAGGCGCTTGATTTGTTTGTTGGAGGAGTGGATGAATGAATGAGTGAACAAATGAACGAACGAATGAATGAGGGGCTGATCCAGCATGAACTATGGAGGAAAAGGGGACACGGTGGAGAAGGCCCCACCGTGCAGGCCACCTCCCTGGGCTCCTGCAGGGCCTTGGTCAGTGTGGCGATGGGACTCTGAGGGGCTGGCTGGGCCCTGGTGTGCAGGGGTGCAGGTAACAGGCATCTAGAAGAAAGCCCCCTCACTGGCCCCTCCGCAAACAGCACCTGAAGGCCCGAGCCGGACAAGGGCAGAGCGTGGAGTCTGGGCCAGGACACTGACTGGCCGAGCTGGCAGCTCCTCCCACTGGAGCTGGCAGCCATCTGGCCCGGACAGAGGGGACTCCGCAGGCCCTGGCTCACCCCCAGCCCAAGCAGCCTCCCCACTGCTGCCCTGCGTCACTGGGCCTCCCAGGGGTGGGCTACATCCCTGCACCAGGCCTGGTGGGGAGGGCTCTCGGCCCCCTCGCCCCCAGAGGGGGGGACAAAGGACCTGTCTCCCAGGAATTTGTGGTCAGGGAGGGGCCTGCACAGTGGGTGTCCCCATGGCAGGGCCTATGCCTACCTCCAAGAGGAAGATTCTCAAGGGGAGGGTCTGAGGGGGGGAGGCCCCACCCTCCATCCAGGTCTGAACTGGACTCAGGGAAGGGCAAGTCGGACTCTGTCCTCACGGCCCGACCCGGCAGAGGCAAGCATTCAGAGGACACGCTGTCTAGACAATGGGGAGAATAATACGATCTACCTAGGGCCTGCGGTGAGCACAAACCATACGGGTCAGGGGCTGAGCCTGGGCCCCAGAAATCTTGTAAGTGCTGCTCCTCTGGTGGCCCACGGGCCTCTGCTCCTGCCTTGACCCCAGAGCCAACGTCTCCTTTTAGCTGTGGGCTCTGCCTCACTTTGCCAGTCTGCTTCCCAGAGACTGGGTTGAAGCCAGGTGGCCGGACCAAGCCGCCACCTGTCAGAGGTGCCCAGAGCTGGCAGCCCCCCTCCCCCAGAGGGCCACAGGATGCTGCACATGTGCACACACACACCTGAACACGCGTGAAGATATGCGCACACGTCCATACAGGGCCCTCGGATACACATGCATATACACACACGTACTTCCACACGCATGTGTGGGACCGGTACTGGGCCCTCGCACATACCTGTGCACACACGTGCACCTGGGCTCTGACCTGTTGCTGCTGTTCCCTTCCGACGCAGCCCTTCCCCACCAGGCCCGCCTGGGGCCTGAGGGAGTGACGGTGCTGATGCCTGGACTTTCCACCCCAGAGGGCAGGGCGGTCCTTTCCTGGTGAGGCAGACACTGCGATGCGATGCTCAGACGGCCCTTCAAGGAGTGCATGTGGTCGACAGCGCCCTCTAGGGGCCGTCTCTGGATTCCGGCCCAATTGCTTTGCAGGAAGATGGGAGACTTGGAGGGCCAGCTCATGACCAAGCAAGACAGCGGTGCCAGGGCTTGGACATCTGCCCCCAAGCCCCGCTGCCCGGCAGAGATGGAGGCAGGCCTGCCTCCCAGTCTGACGGCCCCGCCCCGCCTGCTTCCTCTACTTCCTTGGCATTCCTGACTCCGTCTTAGCATCTGCTTCCGGGAGAGCTCCACCTGTGACAGGTGGAGCCTAAGACAGGGCCAGGGCAGAAACCAGCTTCCTGAGGCCACATGCAGGGCTCCAGGTGGCCGAGGCCTGGCGCCGGGGCCGTGCTTTGCTCAGGCTACCCAGCGTTTCTCTTTGTGGCCTCATTTAATCCCGGCAAGAACCCCATGAGGTGAATAGTGGCAGCCTTGGCCTTTTTGAGTTAATGAAGAGTTTGGTGCCCTTTTGGATTCCCTGGAGAGTGAGAACCAGCAAGGACCCATGAGGTGCTCTAATCCATAGATGAGGAAAGGAAAGCCCAGAGAGGGTCAGGACCTACTCAAGGTCACACAGCAATGGGATAGCAGAAATAGAACACAACTCTGGTCTTCTACCTCCCAGCGCAACAGCTGGGGCCAGCTTCATGCCTCAACACCCCTTCCCGCACACATCCTGGTGTGCAAAGCATTCCTCTTCCAGGAGAACTCAGGATCTACTCAGTCCTCTACCCTGTGCCTCCCAGGAGGTACAGCCCTCCATTCTCCCTGAGGAGTAGTTGTGTGTGTTGAGAAGGAAGGTTTGTGATTCAGTGTGAAGCGTCTCCTCAGCCAGCGCAGGAGGACGCAGCTGGACTCTGGGTCACTGAGACCTCAAAGCTCAGCACAGCTATGCACTCACCCCGTGACACGGAACAACCAAGGCCACCCTTCTGCGCCTCAATACCCTCGTCTGTAAAACGGTTTTTGCTAAGACTTACCTTGTAGGTTTGTTATAAAGATTAAATGGGGTGAGGTAGGGTATAAACAGCTAACATCTGCCAAGCACTGACAACAGACTAGGCATACACATTATCGCATTACATGACACCAGGTTTTAGAGCAGAAATCTCCAGGACAGCACTTAAATGCCCCCACATGCCATCTCTCCCAAATCAGCTTATAGTTCCTCAGGATTGAGCTCCCAGAAATGGAGCCATCCTCTTCTTTTGGTCGCTCCATCCAGGCCCAGTGGGATGTGGTGGGTGGGCAGGTGAACAAGGACACCTCCAGCAAGCCGGGCAGGTGGGTCCCTTTGTAGTTAGATGGAAGCAAGGAAGGTTTTGTGCCTTTTTTCCAGCAATGCTGAATTTTGAGCGCTTTTGTGCTGCCACCTGCTGGTCAGTAAGATAAGAGCAGGCGGGCTCACACCCCAAGGGCCAGGGAGGGGCATTCCATTAGGGAACTTTGGAATAACCACAATTAGGGATGATATTCCAAAAATATATACTAACCTACCCATCAGCAGAGTTCTGAAGCCCCTCGGGCCCAGGGGTAACGCTTTAGAAGCTTGTTGTGAGAAGGTGGAGGTGTCCTGGAGAAGGGTCTGAGAGTATTTTGATATTTTATGAAATGAGAAAGCTCCAGCACGGCACCGCTGAATGTCCTTAATGCTTGGAGATGGTTCACGCTCTGAGGCTCATCCCCTCTCATAGAACCAGGCCAGCGTGGGGCACCCGGGTGGCTCAGTCGGTTGAGCATCATGATCTTGGGGTTCGACTCCGGTCATGATCTTGGGGTTTGTGAGTTTGAGCCCCACATCAGGCTTGCTGCTGTCAGCCTGTCAGTGCAGAACCCGCATCAGATCCTCTGTTCACCTCTCTTTTCCCCTCCCCCGCTTGCACTCTCCCCAAAAGAAATAATTAGAAGAAGAAGAAGAAGAAGAAGAAGAAGAGGAAGAAGGAGGAGGAGGAGGAGAAGGAGAATCAGGCCACCATGAAGACGTGTTCGTGGCCGCCAGCACGTAGACCATTGTTGGGAGATTGGACTCCGTATGGTCCTCCCACCCTGAGACCAGACCTCGTCCTTCTTCTTGGAGGCCCACAGATGCCCTTCCCACACACACCTCAGCAATTATTCATTTTGTTTGGGAACACATCCCTGCTCACCACTGGTTCACTTTCCAAATGCTTAGTTTTATCTTTAGGAGTAACTATTCCCAGGACTTAGCCTCTCGCCTCTAGGACTGCCAACAAGAGCTCCACCGGGCATGTAAGTCTGCGCCCACCTGGGATCGGGAGATGTGGTCTCGGAAAGATCCCAGGAAGGGAAGCTGGAAAGAGAAACTGAGGCTGCTGCTGGGAGACCCTTGGGCTGCTAGAATTCTGGGGTATTCTGAGAAATGCCTTTCAGTAGCTTCCCCCAGCCTTTTAGGGACTTGAATAGTAGAGAAGATTGGCAGGGAAAAAGGTGTGTGAGGTCTGAGTGAGAGTGTTAGCAGAGCCTCCAGACATCTTCCAGAGCTCTCCAGAACTGAGGACAGAGAGAGAAAGCAGCCTGCCTGAGGTCACAGAGCAAGCCAGTGACAAAGGCAACCAGGAACCTGGAAACTCACCCAAGAATCCTTCATAAACAGGAGACCCTTGCTGGAATGCAAATGCTTGCCTCTCAGGGACTGCTTCCTGCAGCCCAATGTCCCCCACATACTCGGTCTTCTTTTTTTTAAATTTTTTTTTCAATGTTTTTTATTTATTTTTGGGACAGAGAGAGACAGAGCATGAACGGGGGAGGGGCAGAGAGAGAGGGAGACACAGAATCGGAAACAGGCTCCAGGCTCCGAGCCATCAGCCCAGAGCCTGACGCGGGGCTCGAACTCACGGACCGCGAGATCGTGACCTGGCTGAAGTCGGACGCTTAACCGACTGCGCCACCCAGGCGCCCCAACTCGGTCTTCTTAAAGCAGGAAGCCCCTGAGTCCAAAGAGAAAAGAATTACTCTGGGAAAAATCTCGGGCCCCTCGTAGCCCAGCCTGGGCAAAGCCTCACCGTGCCTGCAGTTCTGACCCAGTCAGTGAAGTGAACTTTGGCAAGAAGGGCAGGTCTCCTGAGAATCCTGGCCTGTCACAGCCCAGGGTCTCCTCCAGGCCATCCACTGCTGCAGCCGAGAGAGTGTAAGCCAGGGGCGGGTCTGATCTCCACCCAACCTTGCTTAATCCTTAAAGCTGACTGTGGTCAATTGAATAATGTCCCCCCAGTAGGTATCAATATCCTAGTCCCTGGAACCTGTGAATGCTCCCCTCCATGAAGTGGGGCGGGCGGGGGAGGGGGGGGAGGAGGGAGAGGAGGACTTTGCAGATGTGATTAAGCTAAGGATCCTGAGATGAGAAGATTATCCTGTATTATCTGAGCAGGCCCTGAGTGTAATCACAGGAGTCCTAATATGAAAGGAGCTGAGAAGTATTACACGCAGAAGTGGCTTGGGCACTGTGATGCTGGAGGCAAAGATGAGAATGATGTAGCCACACGCCGAGGAACACCAGCAGCCACCAGAAGCTGGAAAAAAAAGAACCAGTTCCCCTCCAGAGCCTCCAGAAGGGGCACGAGCCTGCTGACCCCTTGATTTCAGCTGGGGGATACTGACTTCAGACTTCTGGCTTCCAGAACTGTGAAAGAATAAGTATCTGTTGTTTTAAGCCACCAGCCTTGTGGTAATTTGTTACAACAGCCACAGGAAATTCATATGTACTGGTCCGCAAACATCCCTCACACAGGGGCCTATGTACCCAGCACTGTGCTTGGAAATGAAACATTTTACAGAACAGAGGAGACAAAGAAGCAACAAAACAGCAAAACTCCCAGTCTGTGTGTTTCTTTCTGCAGAGGAGAGCCAAGCACAGGGGAAGTCAGTGAGGGAGAGGCAGGGATTGGGGTATGAGTTACCATTTTCCCGGCAGGCTCCAGGGACTTCTTTCTATTGTTATATTATTGCACTTTGGAGAAAAAGTAGAAAGGACAGGAGAGTAGGGGGGAAACACACAATCACTGTTAAAATTTTGGTATATTTCCATCCAGTCATTTTTTTTTTTTCCTTTCAGAGGTTTTAGTGTGTTTCACTTATATAGTTACCATCAAACTGGATATACACATTGGATATATGCAACATTTACATAGTTGCAATCACATCGGACATGCAGTCAAATTGGATATACATAGTTACAATCAAATATGCATACCAATATACATTGGTATTTTGCTATAAATATTCTATGTAACCCTTGAACCTTTATTTGGAGCAGGTTATGTAGTATTCTATAGCAGATATAACCACATAGACTTTATATTCTCTTATGGATGTTTGATCTGTTTCTTATAGCACTATGAAGAATATTTTTGGCTGCAAATTACTTTATATATTTGAGAAGGTGTCTGTAAGATAGATCTAGCCATTTTATTTCTGGGAAACTGGGGATACGAAAATCTTTGAAGGTTGTCATTCATTTTGCTGAATTACTTCCCAAATCATATTTGTGACAATTCATCCTCTGTGTATGCTGTAAAGTAGGGAAGTGATCATTTTACCACACCCTCACCAGCATCTTTGTTAATTTGATATAATGAGAAACAGCATCTCTTTAAGTTTGCATATCTCTGATTAGTAGTGAGGTTAGATCTCTATTTCCTTATTCTGGTTTATTAATGGAATACTCTCCATTCCGGGGCTTACCGCGGAGTCTGACGAGTTACCACTTCCTATTGATTCGGCACTAGGAAAATCTCTAGAATCCATTTTCTCATTCCCATTTTTACAAACTTGTTTGAAGACGTCACCTCTCACCTGGGCCATTGGGATCTTTGTTACAGAAAAGAGAACAATTGTTCTTAGTCACGTCCCTCCAGCTGAAAGACTTCAGATGCCTCTCTACTGCCTGTCAAACTAACCCCAGCTCCTCAGTCTGGTGTTGAAAGCCAGCCACAGCCAGGTTTCTCTGCCAGCCAACTTTGCCTCCTACCAGCCTCCAGCCTCTGTGTGTGTGTGGTTCCCTGTACACGCTTATTCTCACTCCATGCCTCTGCCCCACTGTTCCACTCACTTGGAATGTGTTTCTTCCACCCTCCTCTGACTCCTGTGTACACATTATCCTCTGAGAACCAGTCCACGCTCCCCAACACCCCTGTGCAGGGCCCTGTCCAAGGTCCTGGAGATGAGCAGTCACAGGATGTATAGTTCCTGACTCAGAGGGTTTTACCGCCAAAAAGCAGGTGGCAGAGGGCACAGATACATTCTCACTAATTAGGAGCCTTTTGGCTTTAAGAAGTAAGTGTCTACTCAAAATATCTCATACAAAAAGAAGAACTTATTGGAAGGATATGAGATTTCTCAGGGCACAAGGGCCACCAGCTCAACTGGGGCTCTGGGGAATTGTAAATTAGAAAGCTGTCAGAAAGCAAAGCTGCCCTCTCTGCCTCCCAGGGCTGCATGGTTTCTGGGTATCCACTTCCTCCCCACTCCTCCCTGAGCCAACTGCCTCTGCACATGCATTTTGCTCTTGGCCCACTGTGGTACTGGCCCCAACTCTGGGGTACTGGCCTCAATCATGGTCTCTTGGCCCAGGGATCACCACCAATGGGCAATGGTTTCTATTCAGACACCATTCAGAATCTCAAGGGAGAAAAAAAGTATGTATTAGATTTACTCTATTTGGGCAGGGTCCTGTCCTTGGCTGTTGGTGAGCCCATGGGTCCTTCACTCGGGCGCCTACCCCTGGCTTAATTAGCTGTGGCTAGAGATGAAGGTCAGGGGGAGCAGGGTCAGATGGTAAAAAGGGTTATCAAAATCTGAATTTGAACAAGACCCCGGGGTTGTTCATGTGTTTATGAAAGTCTCAGGAGCACTGCCATAGAGCAGCAGCTCCCTGAATGATCTCTGATCCATCACCTGGGAACTCACCAGAAAGACGAATTCTGAGGTCCTTCCCCAGGCCCTGGAGAAGGTCTGGGAAGGAGCTGAATGTTTCACACAGGTGCTGTAAGCAAGTTCCATTCCCTGCCCTCCATTTGCTGCAGAGAAAATTCCCATCTTCTTTCCATGATGAAGAGTCAGTGTCTTGCTCTCCACCTGTCACCTGTGGGTCTGCCAAAGAGAAACCACCCCACAGCTGCTCTATATAAATGTAACACATTGGCTCCATTCATACTGGTCAGAGGCATGTCACCTCTCCCTGTGGCCCTCATTTTCCTATTCAGGCAGCAAAAGGGCCAATGATGTCTATTGTCCCTTCAAGGATCATGGGTTTTAGTGTCCTGGTTGGTTCCCCCCTGTGTTAGTATCATGTGGTTGCTATGACGAATGCCACAAACTGAGCAGCTTAAAACCACAGCCTGGAGGCCAGAGGTCTGGAATTCAGGTATCAGTATAGCTGTTCTCCCTCTGAAGGCTCTAGGAGAACCTTTCCTTCCCTCTTCCAGCTTCCAGTGACTCCAGCCATTGGCCTGTGGCCACATCTAGCTCCAGTCTCTGTCTCCATCTTCACATGGCCTTCTCCTCTTCTCCTCATATCCCTCTGACTTTCTCTCATGAGTGCACCTGTTGTTAGATTTAGGGACCACCTGGATCACCCAGGATGATTTTAACTGGAGATTCTTAACTAATTATCTCCACAAAGACCCCTTTTCCAAATAACGTCACATTCACAGGTTCTGGGTAGACATGTATTTTGGGGAGGCCGCCATTCAAAACACTACACCATCCTCCCTTCCAAATGTTTGGGACCAGACTAGGGACAAATGGTACCCTTGTCTGATCTCCATCTTTGTCTGGAATAACTGCAAATGATAAGATTTCTCGTTAGCCCCATATTAGAGCCAGAGGGAAAAGAATATCAAAGAAACAAGGCACAGCCCCTCTTCTCAAGGCACCAGTGGTTGGGTGGGACCAGAAGAGCCAAGAGGGATGACACTGTTGCACCCCTGACCATGGCAGTGCCCACCCTGGCCCCTATCTCCTGTCAATTTCTGGAGCTCTGGCTGGAGGATGAGAGAATGCCCTGAGAGGAAGTCAGAGCATCCTGGATAGCATTCTGGGAATGGCAGGACCCCCAGCACTCCCAGTTCCGCCAGTGCAGGAGGTATTATGATTGCCAGAATGGCAATTAAGGAAGGGGTAATCAGCCAGCGTTCTTTGTAGTCTGTCTCAGGGCCAAGGAAGATGAGACTTTCCAGAAAGTGAGCTGGTCCAGAAAAGGCCCATCCCAGATGGCTGCTAATGTCATTAGTCCAGTAATGCTGAGTGAAATGAATGAGCTAGCCTGGCCCCACTGTGCTTCTCTGAGGGATGCTGATAAGAACATGATCTCCCAGGTAGGGACCACCAAGCATGGGGCCAAGGAAAGGAGAGACAGGAGAACTGAGGACAGGGTGTTCGTGTTGGGCACAGGGAGTCAGGGCAGACTCGGGTTCTCTTCCCAGCTTGGTTACTAATGAGTTGGGTGAGCTTGGAAGTGTTCTTAAATACAGAACCTCTACACATCATTAGAAAAAGACAAACAATCCAACAGGATATAAGATGGGCAAAGAATTTGAGCAAGCATTTTACAGAAGAAACACAGATGCCCAAAATGCATATGAAAACATGTTCAATCTCTCTAGTAATTAGGGAAGCAAAACCGAAAACCACCAGAACACGAGTGGTAAAGTGGGTGACATCTGAATAAAAGTTGAAGTCTAGTTGATAGAACCGAACCGGCGTTCATGTCCTAGTTTTGATCACTGTGTTAGGGCTACATAAGATGCTAACATTAGAAGAAGCTGGATGCAGGGTCTCTGAGAACTCTGCTGTCACAACTCTTCTGTTAGCCTAAACTCTTTTGCCAAATAGAAAGGTAAATAAGAACTACCAGAACAACGATGACAGAAAAGAGAGAGAGGTCACTGTCTACCCAACAGAGTGGCAAGAATTACACAGATTAGAAAGATCCAGCGCTGGAGGTGGTACTGAGGAGGAGCCGGCTGCATCGTGCACCTTGGGTGGGAGTGTGATTTGATACAATTGTTTTGGAGGACACTTGGGCAGTATCGGTTACAATGTCATTTTGCATGCCCCTTGACCCAGGAATTCCAGAGCTTACGATTTACCACAATCTTTCTACTTGTATTCAAAAAGACATGTCCAAAGGCATTTGCCACAGCCCTATTTGTAGTAACCAAGAGCAACCTACATGCCCAGAGGAAATGCACAACACAGGAAAGGTTAAATGATACACTGCCTCTAGCCCTGAAATATTACATAGCAGGTAAAAAAGAACGCAATGCATCCACATGAACAAAAAGGAAAAAGCTTACAAAGCAAAAAAAAAAAAAAAAAGAAAGAAAAGAAAAGAAAAGAAAAGTATAATCTCACTGGGGCACCTGGGTGACTCAGTTGGTTAAGCATCCAGCTTCGGCTCAGGTCATGATCTCACAGTTCATGGGTTCACATCCCGCATCCAGCTCTGTGCTGGCAGCTCAGAACCCAAAGCCTGCTTCAGATTCTGTGTCTCCCTCTCTCTCTGCCCCTCCCCTGCTCATTCTCTCTCTCTCTCTCTCTCTCTCTGTCTCAAAAATAAATAAAACATTTTTAATTTTTTTTTTTTTTAAAGTACAATCTCAGGGCACCTGGGTGACTCAGTCGGTTGAGTGAGCGTCCGACTTCGGCTCAGGTCACGATCTCACAGCTTGTGGGTTCGAGCCCTGCATCGGGCTCTGTGCTGACCGCTTGCTCGGAGCCTGGAGCCGGCTTCAGATTCTTTGTCTCCTTCTCCCTCTGCCCCTCCCCCGCTCACGCGTTGTCTCACTCTGTTTCTCAAAAATAAATAAATCTAAAAAATAAATTTTTTTAAAGTGTAATCTCAGTGATGCAAAGGAAAAGCACAAATAAAACCATACATGCCTAAATATGTGTATAACAAATGTGTCCACCACCCCCAAAAGCTAGGAAAGATACCCTCCCGACTGGCCCAAGTTTCCTCTAGAGAGGCCGGAGGGAAAGAGATTCTTCTGGAGAGGCCGGAGGGAAAGAGATTGGGGTACGCAGGGTGGGTAGGGTGGTGCCAAAGGGGACTTTTACTTTTTCTGTATTCTTTGCATTTTTAACAATAAGGCTTTCACGTATTACTTGTGCAATTTTTTACGGTATGTTTTCAAACCAGTGCTAACCTTCTCTGACCTGCAGTTTCCTTATCTTTAAAATAAAGGAGGTGGTATTACAGTGTTACGTGTCAATTTTATCTCAAATTTTAAAGATTCAATTGATTAATTAATTAATTTAATTTAATAACGGTGTTGGGTCAGGGCCCAACCTCTTGGGTTGCTTCCAGCTCCGAATGTCTCTAACTTGAAGCTGGGCTGTGTCCACACCGTCCCCTCCCCACCCTGCCCACACCCCCTTCTCTGTAGTCCCCACACTTGCCAGCTTATTCCTGACTTAAGGCTTTCGAGCTTGCCGTGTTTCCCAGATGGCACGCTCTGCCCCCATCTTCACAGCTGGCTCCTTCTGGTCATTTAGAGCTCAGCGTAATGGTCACCTCCTTGGGGTGGCCTCAAGGTAGCAGTGGGGAAGGAGGGAAAGGCAGGGCCAGATCAGAGGGGCCTGGCAGACCAGGGGAAGGAGTGAGGATCTCAGCCTCAGGTGGGTGGGAAGTCGGGAGGGATTGGGTACTGGAGGGGCAGGGTGAGGGGAAGAGGGTGGGATGACGAAAGGCTGCCTCCACACCTCATCACAGCTGAAAGTCTGTCTCATTCATTTTTGCGGGCAGAACGTTGGACATAAGGTAGAACCTGTCCTTGAGCAATTGGAAGTCATTTCAAGGTAAACAGAGCTGGAAGAGGAGGGGAGTGTCAGAGTGAATCTATTTCAAGTGAGTTTCCTGTTAATGTAGGTTTATACTCCTCTGCAGCACAGTGTTTTTCCATCTCCTGGACAGTAATGGCCCTCCTAAATTCACTTAAGACTTAAAGTATCCTGTTTTGACCTCTTCTCAGATCCTGTTCTCAAAAATGTCTTTCAACACAATGGCACGTCATCTCTTCTTGCCTCTCACTTCTTTCCCTGACCACTGTTTTCCACTCATCCTCTTTTCCCCAAACTTCCTAAGATTTTGGTCATTTCTCCATCCCCCTCCCCTTCCGTCCTTCCTCACTTACCAAGACTGAGATTCTTTGCCCTTCCATAAATTCTCTTCCCAGAGGCATTTTGTTGCTGGTCCTGCCCACCCTTCCAGAGTGGTCATTGGGCTGGACACACCTTCCATCGATTTGGCTCCACGCACATTTCCAAGGCTGGCTTCTGCAGGCTGAACGCACAGAAAAACTTCCAGAACTTCCTCCTCCTTCTTTCTCATCCACAAGCCCAGCCTCATGAGTTGTAAATGGTCACCTGCAACTCCCTTGGGTAGAGAGGGGGAGCTGTGGGTTCAGCTGCAGGGAGGGCAAGAGAAGGTCCGGGCAGGGACTCAGACCCTATCAGGCCTCTCCCCATCTTGTTCCTGCTTCTCTCAGAGTCACTTTCTCCATGAGACTAGAGCCCTGGAAGGGGTGGAGAAGAAGGGAGCCTCTTCTCCCAGTTACAGCTAGACGGAGTCCTGGGGTCAGCCCAGTTTGGATCACAAACCCACTTGCACAGACAGAGAGGTGGACACCATTATAGAGGACCCCATCAGAACCACATGGTTCAAAAGGACAAAAGGGATATTTCTCTCTTTTTTTTTTTTTAAACGTTTATTTATTTTTGGGACAGAGAGAGACAGAGCACGAACGGGGGAGGGGCAGAGAGAGAGGGAGACACAGAATCTGAAGCAGGCTCCAGGCTCTGAGCCATCAGCCCAGAGCCCGACACGGGGCTCAAACTCATGAACCGCAAGATCGTGACCTGAGCCGAAGTCGGACGCTCAACCGACTGAGCCACCCAGGCGCCCCAATATTTCTCTCTTTTTTAAAAATGTGTATTTATTCTTGAGAGAGAGGGAGACAGAGCACGGGCGGGGAGGGGCAGAGAGATAGAGGGAGACACAGAATCCGAAGCAGGCTCCAGGCTCCGAGCTGTCAGCCCAGAGCTCAACGCAGGGCTCGAATTCACAAACCATGAGATCATGACCTGGGCCTAAGTCTGACGTTTAACTGACTGAGCCACCCAGGCGCCCCCAGGCGGATATTTCTTCTAAAGAAGAGGACATACATCTCCAAGAAAAGGGGAGAGACTCCTAGGCAGACAAAACAGGAGGTGTCCACATTCTCCCATGCCTAGCCCACGACCTGGCCTCCCTGTATATGAAGACTGATTCTTTAACAGGCAGGCAGACCTTGAGAGACTGGCTGGGACCACTGGTTGTTCTTGCTGTCCCTCCTTGAGCAGCTGCTGCCCAGAGTGCACTGGCTCCCGGTTCCATCAGCCCCCAGCTCAAGGCATTCATTTCCAAGGCATCCTGGATGCTGCCAAACCTGATTTTTTTTTCAGCAGCCAGTCTAACTGGAAGAAAGTTATTTTAGATGTTAAAATGTCAGATTTGGAAGGTTGGTTGTGTCAGAAAATGCCTCATTTGTGTACAAAGGATGGGCCCACGCTTCCCTCCAGGATGCTGCCTTTCAAAGAATCAGATTTTTTTTTTTTTTAAGAGCTAAGAGACCCCTGGAAGTCATCTATTCCAACCCCTTTATTTTACAAAAGAGGCAACAAGCACAGAGAAGTTGAGCATTTTACCCAGTTCAAACAGCTTGATAGTGGCAGTGGCGATTAGGAATCTTAAAAACAAATCGACACTAAGGGTCTCCACCTGATGATGTTTGCACACACAAATAGGGCGATGAAAATGATCTCGGACAGGCCTGCCTCACTTTTTTTCTTTAGGCTTAAAGTTTAAGCCATAGATTTTTTTTTTAAAGAAGTTCCTACTTTTTTTTTTTTTAATGTCTATTTATTTTTGAGACAGAGAGAGACAGAGCATGAACGGGGGAGGGGCAGAGAGAGAGGGAGACACAGAATCGGAAGCAGGCTCCAGGCTCTGAGCCATCAGCCCAGAGCCCGATGCGGGGCTCGAACTCATGGACCGCGAGATAGTGACCTGAGCTGAAGTCAGACGTTTAACCGACTGAGCCACCCAGGCGCCCCTTTAGATTTTTTTGTTTAATTACATGAATACTGAATCTAATTTTTCTCATCTACAAAATGCTTTATCTTTACATGCCTTTGATCTTCAGTGGGCAATGGATCTTAGCTTTACATTTCCCTGCCCTTTGCCTTCTACTTGGGAGTTCAGGGACATGGGAGCAAACACTTCAGGGCCCCAAGGGGATTGGGGCAGAAGAATTCTTTGTAAAGGAGTTGCTTCTGTCACTGGTCCACTCTTTCTGGTTTATCTAGTTAGGTCTTCACATGTGTCTTCCTTAAAGAGACACACTCCCCTGTATTTATCACGTTTAGTGTCATTTTTCTTCTTTAGTCTGTTCATAATTTTGATTCCATGTCCCAAACCAAAAGTCACTGGCCCAACTTGCAAGAGAAAGCAGTTATTGTGGATGAACAAGCAAAGCACTGGGCCCTGAGATGCTATTGTTACACACAAAAGCCCCTCTATGACTTTGTGAGAGTCAATCTCCCACATCACACAGCACGAGAAAAAGGGCACTCACTGTGCTCACGCTCTGTCTAACCCTCCCGAATTTGTAAACAACTGAAACGTAACACAAACAAGTGTTTTTTTGTTTTTTGTTTTGTTTTTTTAGCTCGCTGGTGTTTTTAACTCAATAAACTGTTTGTTAATTAACTTCACGAGCTTTTCTTTTTAACCCCAGATTATGTCTGCATGAATGAACTCCACGGGCTGGTTTGAATCGGATGGTTTCTTTGAATACGGCTGATTTCTGTGTTTGTGCCTTGTAACGGTCAGGATGGGATAGGCTGCGGTGGAGTAACAAAAAAACCCCCAGGTATCCATGGCTTGCCAAAGGTTTGTTTTCTGCTCAGGTTACATGTCCCGTGAGGATCTTGTTGTAATCACACAGAGACCCTGATGGAGGGAGGTTCCATCTTGTGACGAGCTTCCACACCCACCTCAGCAGGTGGCGAGAGCTCTGGGGGAACTTTCACCAGCAATCGAATGTTCCAGCCCGGAAGTGACACCTGTCACCCCCCTTTACGACTCGTTGGTCTGAAATAGCCCTATGACCCCATGCAACCACTGGGCACTGTGCCACCAAGAACGCCACACAGACCTCACCCCCCCTCCCCCAACACACACACACATCCCTCACAAGAATCCCATCTTTATACTGGGTCCAGGTAAATGCCTTTCTGGGGACAGCCCCGTGCCAAATCAATTGGTCAAACATTTAAGTACTAATCATGAGGAATTTCTAGTAGGTTTTTAGACAACCAAAGTCATAGAAATTCTTCACTTAATTTTATGGTATATAAGTTGTGCCTCAATATTAAAAAAAAAAAAATTCATCTGCTCCTCCACGGGGTTGGTGGTGGTGGAGGGGACGTCAGAAGGGTACGATGACATCTAGCGGGTAGAGGCCAGGGATGCTGCCATATACCCCACATGGCTCAGGACAGGCCCCACAGCAAATGCTCACATGGTCCAAAAGTGGATTCGCTGAGAAGTCACACCTCCAGGTAGAAGGCACACAGGAGCGTCCGTGAGACAGGCTGTGGCCGAGCCCGGCATAGGGTGGTGACCAGATCCCACTTTTGATAACTAATTACAAGTGGCCTCAACTCTCCCAATATGAGTAGCCCTCCCTCTCCAGCGGTGACAACACAAAATGTCTCCAGACAGCGTCATAAGTCCCCAAGGGCAGAATCTCCCCCAGTAGGGAACCCTGATCAGAAACAGCACCAACCTTTGTCAACAGCACCATTTCAGCTGTGCTGCAGAGGAACCCTGGGCTGGGAACTGTAAGACTTGCCTTTAAATCCAACTCTGCCTTGGGGCGCCTGGGTGGCTCAGTCGGCGAAGCATCCAACTCGGGCTCAGGTCATGATCTCGCAGTTCCTGAGTTCCAGCCCCGTGTCGGGCTCTGTGCTGACAGCTCAGAGTCTGGAGCCTGCTTTGGGTTCTGTGTCTCCCTCTCTCTCGGCCCCTCCCCTGGCTCATCCTCTGTCTCTCTCTCTCTCTCTCTCTCAAAAAAAATAATAATTTTAAAAAATTAAAAATAAATAACTAAATCCAGCTCTACCTTTATATCACTCAGTGGCTTCCCTCTTGGGACCCCAGCTTCCCTCTCTGTAAAATGAGAGGATTGATCAAGACACTTCCTAAAGTGGATTCAGAACTTCTAGAAGGCTCTAGGGTTCGGGTTCTGGAGTTTTTCATTCCAGCATCGTTCCAGGCATAGCCTCACCCTCTCCCCCAAAACAATAGTGGGGGGATGATTTCAGCTGCACAGCAGCACTGTCCAGATGACAAGAGGCGGGGGCCGTGGGGGACCACAGAGCGTGGAAGGCCAGCAGCCAGTGGAGAAAGAGAAAGATGGGGAAACGCAACAGCAGTGGAGCTATGGGATGCATCAAAGGCATTTCCTGGGCTGGCCCTGGGCTGATCCTGGGCTGACCCCATTAAAAAGCCACCTGGGACCCAAGGAATAGACAAGACAAGAAGGGGCTGGTAAAAGATTTTTGGAGAAGAAGTTAACAGGATAAATAGCGAGCTCTGTACACAGAGAAAAGAGCAATGCACCTGAGTGGGAGGGAAGTGTGTGTGTTCGTGTGCGTGCACGCCCGTCTCTGCTGTATCCTTACTAATGGCAAGAGAAATTGGACAGTTTCAATTCAGCTTGAATCTGCCTGTAAGCTTTAAAGAAAATCATGATCACAGGATTATTAGATTTGCTGATCTCTTATTGGCCTCCTGACTCTTGTTCAGCTCCAATCAAGACAGGCATGAGAGAAGGAAAGGGAGAGGGGTGCCCTCTGTTCCTTGCCAGCCACATTTCCTCCTGGTCCATCTCAGAATCCAATAAAGCCAGCAAAACTTGAAAGGGAGTGAGAGGTATTTAATAAACGGCTGTTCAGTCTGAACAATGATTCAGGGCTTTTAGAAAGCTGGAAGAGACAAGCCAGATGGCCCTTTTCACTCTAGATCCCCTAAAAAAGGTATATATATATATATATATATATATATATATATATATATATAAATTTTTTTTTCTTTGTGTTAGGTTTGTACTTGTTTGGGTTTTTTGTTTGTTTGTTTTTGGTTTGGGTTTTTGTTTTTTTTCCAGATGCATGAACAGTTCTTTGGATTGCGAATAAACTGAGCTCCCAGGCTGTCCTATATCCACAGTCAGCACCTGTTTCTTAGAAATATCTCATCTGGTTGTTCTTTTATCCATTCAGTCTGCCAGCCGCTCCCTCATCAGCTGTTTCTGAAGCACCTGCTGTGTGTCAAGTACTGTGTTATGGGCTGAGGGTACAGAAGGGAAGAGAATTCAGCCCTGGCCTCCCAGAGCACCGCACTCAGATAGACACAGGCATGTGCACAAGCAATCACACCCCAGTGTGGTCAATGGGGCACCTGGGCAACATCTGGCCCTGAAAGGGAGGGCTCAGGGGAGCTAAGTCTTGAAGGACAAGTAAGAGTTATTTTTGCAGAGATGAGAGATGGATCCAGGCTCACGAAAGGCATAAAAGCAAGAGAAAGTGTGGTGATCCATTGAACCATAGAGAGTGTATTGTAACTGGACAGTAATGTTCAGACAGGAGATGGTCAGGCCATCCCACGTCTATGGTGCCCAGGAGCTCTGCCCTGGGCCTCTGTCCCTGGTTACCAAACTATGGTTCCCATTACTCACTTTCCCATTATTCACGGTAGCTATCTTCTCGAAAGTCGCCATGCACACTGGACTAGCAAATATCAAGCCATACTGCCTGTAGGGGAAATACAGGCTTAGAATCTTACAGACCTCTGGTCACAACATTCTCATCAGATGGATAACACATACCCCAGTTTTACACGTGTCTCTGCTTTTTTTTTAATTTATTTTTTATTTTTTAACTTTTTAAAAATTTATTGTTGAGGGGCGCCTGGGTGGCTCAGTCGGTTGAGCGTCTGACTTCAGCTCAGGTCACGATCTCATGGTTCGTGAGTTCGAGCCCCGCGTCAGGCTCTGGGCTGATGGCTCAGAGCCTGGAGCCTGCTTCCGATTCTGTGTCTCCCTCTCTCTCTGCCCCTCCCCCATTCATGCTCTGTCTCTCTCTGTCTCAAAAATAAATAAACATTAAAAAAAAATTAAAAAAAAATTTATTGTTGAGACACAGAGCACAAGTGGGGCAAGGGCAGAGAGAAGGAGACACAGAATCCAAAGCAGGTTCCAGGCTCTGATCTCTCAGCACAGAGCCCGATACGGGGCTCGAACCCACGAACCGTGAGATCCTGACCCGAGCCAAAGTCAGATGCTTAACCGGCTGAGCTGCCCGGGTGCCCCCATGTGTCTCTGTTTTAAAACACCTTATTTAATACACATTGATTCATTAATGTTGAGCTCATGGCCAACAGCTCATACCTGAATGATGCTTGCCTAACATACATAGTTTCTTGGTGAGGCACGTCACAGCCTTCTTGTGCTTACAAACACTAGACAACACTTCAGCGTTATGTTTGAGGGCAATTTTAAATGGCAAAATCACCAACAAATAAACACAAAAATGCAAAAAGTGTGGCACCAGACTATGAAAAGGACACTTGTTTACAGTGTGCGAGCTGGAAGGAGAAGGCAGAGCATTGCCTTGTTTGACCTCAGCTGGGAACGTGCCCAGTTGGGCCAATCACATTTTTTTGCCACTCTGCCCATGTCCGTGAATGACTGCAAAATGCCACGACTATTGATTTGGGGGTTACAAATACATTCCAGAGAGTAGGCAAATAGATAAATCTGGAATCGTGAATAAGATGGATTGTCTGTATTTCCAAAACGTAAATACAGACCTCTAAATTCTTGGAACTGCCAATGACCACTTACTCAACAGAATATTTTGATTCTCTTCATTTTGATTTTTCCAGTAATATAGGAGAAAGGCATGAGCGAGTGTAGGGCTCTCTATCAATTTAAGACTAAAGATCTGGGAACTCATATAAAGCCACATTACACTAGAGCAGTGTTCAGAACAGACCATCGTGTGTCATTCTAGAAGGGCAGCCTGTCAGAGGGTGACATTCTCTGATGCCAGGGAAACCAGACTACTTAACCTGCAGAATCATTCACGACTGGAGCAAAGGAGAGTGTCTCAGAGCCCCAGAGGGCTTCTCTATTATGTCAGCTGTCAGCAACCACGTTGTCTGTATTCATATATGGAGGAGCACCAGGAAATCACAGCATCGTTGGGCCCGTTGCTGTCAGGAATGCGACAGGCTTTGCCCAGCAATGTTTTAAGAACGGTCTGGGCAGCCTGGTGCTTCAGAATTTTCTGGAACAAAGTGATAAATACATTCCCAGGAACCCTTCCAGGGAGATTATTTATTTGAAATGCTAGACACAGGACTAATAGGTTTTACTTACTATTTTAAAATACAGGTAGTCTCTTGTATAGGAAAAAAAAAATGCTGTAGAAACAGTACCCTCAGTTTAATCTCCTAGCTGACCCACTGATGTCATCAGGGACTTTTCTATATCATTAAAGAGTACACGTCATTATTTAGGATTTGATCTTTAAAGGATGTGTGCTACTAACTGCCTAGGTGATATTTAATGCCAATTTTTTTGCATTTCCCCAATTAAAATTTTTTTTTTTTATTTTAGGGGGAGAATGAGCATGTGCATGCAAGTGGGAGAGAGGTTCAGAGGGAGAGAGAGAGAGAGAGAGAGACAGAGAGAGAGAATCTTAAGCAGGCTCCATACTCAGCACAGAGCCTGACGTGGGGCTCGATCCCATGACCTTGGGATCATGACCTGATCCAAAATCAGGAGTCGGACATTCAACAGACTGAGCCACCCAGGCCAGGTGCCCCTGCATTTCCCCAATTTTTTAAATGTAATTTTGTAGACAATAGATTTTATTTTTTCAAGTAAGTTTAGGTTCACAGCAAAACTGAGTAGAAATTACAGAGTTTCCATTTGCCCCCCATTTGCCCCAACACATGGCCTTGCTCACTATCAACACACGGCATCAGAGTGGTACCTTTGTTACAGCCCACGAACCTAGTTGACACATCATTATCACCCAAGTCCACAGTCTACATTAGGACTCACTCTCCATGTTGTCCATTCTGTGAGCTTTGACAACCACACAATGACACGTACCTACCATCATAGGATCATAGAGAATAGTTCACTGTTTTAAAAATCCTCTGTGCTCTACTCTTGCCCACCCCCCCCCCACCCTGCCACCCACCCACCCACCCACACAACCACTGACCTTTTACTGTCTCCATTGTTTGGCCTTTTCCAGAATGTCATATAGTTGGAATCAGTATGTAGCCTTTGCAAATTGGCTAACCCTGAATGTGTAAGATCAAAGTTAATAAGACACTTGCAAATTGCCACGCTGTGAGCGGCTTGAGGTCTTGGTCATAGGTGTCTTAAATGTTGAAAGCATGAATGGATGCATCTCCAATTAAAAAAAAAAAAAGGCAAGCAGATTCTCCAATTAAAAAAAAAATCAGAACACTAATAATAATCACTAGTAGCACTTACAACTTAGTATTACTTGGGAAAAGAAATGATGATGATATTTTCTCTGAATAAAGAACAGCTTGTAAAACCTAAGGTACAAATGTCAAACTGTGTCTCTCTCCCTCTCCCTTTCTCCACAGATGATGGATGGAGAAAGACAGAGGGAGAATGAGATTTGATTCAGATCTTAAAATCCTAACTATATCCTCCACAGAGTGGGAACTTTCCAAATGATGGCATGGTTTAAGTGAAAGGAATTTCTGCTCAGCTTTTTCAAGTTTTGTGTTTGGCGTCCTCTCTGAGCATTCCCCAAATTACCTGACACTCCCCTAGGGCTGGGTTATCCAGAGTGTCTGAGCAAAGCCAAATATAAGGAGAGGATGAGCTCACGGATCCGTTATGCCTTGTCCCTATTTCTAGCCCCAGAATCATCTTTGCTTTTTTGACAATAGAGCTGCACTGCTGAGTCATGTGTAACCTACACCTTCGTCTGAAGTTCATCCTGCTTCCTGCCGGAACCCCGGGGAGCATAGCAAGGAGCCATGGCCTCAGCAGAGAAATGGAGGGAAGGAGAGGTGATTAGAGGCATTTGGGAAATATAAAGACAGATAGGAAAACTTGAGCCTAAACAGTAAGTGGTGAGAGGTACGTCCAGAGCAATTAAAACATGGATCTGCCTCACTTTACATAACTAAGGTGTTTATAAATTTACATGTAAATCAACCTGCATTCTAACTGCAACTGGGGGAACTGACATTTAGGCAAATCTGGTGATGGTGCCTTCTGTACTGTGATGTATTTGTCTGTCAATATCCACTTTCTAATTTAGCTGTAGTATATTGATAGTTCCCTATGTTGGCTTTGAGAGAGGACTGTAGGTGTCTCAACAAAACACCTCGCCTAGCAGACAATTAGGCAGGACAAATACATTTCAGGCTGGGTATATAGCCCATGAATCTGGGCCTTTGGCTTTATATTGAAAATAAAGACACGTTGGTCTTGAAAGCTGTCACATGTCTCAAAAGCAAATGTCTTGTTATGAAAAATGTTTTCGGGGGGTTCCTGGGTGGCTCAGTCGGTTAAGCATCGGCTCAGGTCATGACCTCAGGGTTCATGAGTTTGTGCTGTCAGCACAGAGCCTGCTTCATATCTTCTGTCCCCCTCTCTCAGTCCCTCCCCCACTCATGTTCTCTCTCTCTCTCTCTCAAAAATAAATAAAAACACAGGGTGCCTGAGTGGCTCAGTCAGCTAAGCGATTAAGTGTCTGACTTTGGCTCAAGTCATGATCTCGTTGCTTGTGAGTTTGAGCCCTGCTTCCGGCTCTGTGCTGACAGCTTGGAACCTGGAGCCTGCTTCAGATTCTGTGTCTCCCTCTGTCTGCCCCTCCTCCGCTGGCACTCTGTCTCTCACTCTCTCTGAAAAATAAAATGAACATTAAACAACATATTTTTAATAAGTAAAAACATTAAAAAACATTTAAAAATAAAAATAAATTTTTTTTTCAGGACACTATTTCAAAAAGAAAGAATGGGTTGCTCATTCAGAGGAATTACCAAGTGAGATGGCCTCCTTGCATTATTGTGGTTATTAATTGGTACCCCCTCCTCCCCCTGGAGCTGATATTAATCGGCTCACAAGGCCCTCTCTAATAAAGACTACATTTCCCAGGCTCACCGGCAGCTTTGCGAGGCCGTGTGAAAATCCCGGCCTGCAGGATGTTAACAAGAATGTCATATGTGACTTGCAGAAAATATCCTCAAAGGATAGAGATGTTCTCATCTTTATTTCTTCCTCCTTTCTGGGGATGTGATGTTTGGAGTTTAAGCAGCCATTCTGGACTCTGGGGGAGTGAAGGGTTTCAGGACAGCTCCCCCTCCCACTCCATCCCCAAATGTGCCACTTTGGCATATGGATGATTTTGAGCTGAAGGCACTTGAGACCCTGTAGGCTCAAGAGAAACTTTTTATCCTCCCTTACCTACATAGAAGAATCTAAATTGGGGGTCTTTCCCAGAATAGGGGTTATTAGCAGAGATAAATTGTATCTGAGTGACCCATCTGTAATGGCAGGGCAAACATCTAATTACCAAATATCTGCTCTTATTGTCCTGTGCAGTGCTTTTCTTTCCTCTGAAACCCCAGACCCCCTACGCCTTTCTGTTTAGTTCAGAATGACATATATACCTCATTTTACCTGACCTGTCTTGGGAACTTCCGTGTCTACCTGGATTCCCCACATGCATGTAAATTTGACATTCTGCTGTTAATCTGTCTCATGTCAGGTTGATTCTTAGTCCAGCTAAAAGGACCTTTGAGGGGATGGGAATTTTGCCGCCTAAAAGGAGTGTCCTAAGGATGGCAGAGAAACCAAACCGATGGACATGGGCTCCAGGAAGGTTTTAGAATTTCTTTTTTTTTTTTTTTTAAGTTTATGTATTTATTTATTTTGAGAGAGAGTGTGAGCACGAGTGGGAATGGGCAGAAAGAGAGGGAGAGAGAGAATCCTAAGCAGGATCCGCACGGTCAGCACAGAGCCCAGCCAGGGGCTCAATCTCACCAACGGTGAGACCATGACCTGAGACTAAATCAAGAGTCATCAAGAGCTTAACTGGCTGAGCCACCCAGGGACCCAAGGTCTTGGAACTTCCAAATCAGCCTTTGACTCCTCTTTGTGGACTTCCATGTAAGAGAGAAATAAAATTTTCTCTTATTTAAACCACTGTTGTGCTGCATTTTTTTGTCAGAGCTAAATCTCAGACTGACCCAGTCATAAAGGAAATGCTCATTTCATCTCATTGTAGACTTTATTTAATTCAGTTAAATGGACTTATTAAGCCCCTCTCTACATAGAAAAAGAAGATAGGGGTTGTTAGCTTGAAAGCGGAAAAGCTCGTCTTTATTTTTACAACCTTTACTGGAATTTTAACATATCAGTACTGAATGTAGTATTAACAGTACCTGCGACTTTGTCATTAATAGATATGTATTTTTTAATTATTTATTTTTGAGAGAGAGAGAGAGAGAGAGAGAGAGAGAGGGAGAGAGAGAGAGATACAGAGCACAAGTAGGGTAGGGGCAGAGAGACAGGGAGACACAGAATCGGAAACAGGCTCCAGGCTCTGAGCTGTCAGCACAGAGCCCAATGCAGGGCTTGAACCCTCGAACGGTGAGATCACGACCTGAGCCAAAGTCAGACGCTTAACCAACTGAGCCACCCAGATGCCCCGATAGAAAGATATCCAATGATGCCTTCTCTCTTTGGAACTTAATTTGAAATTTGGCTGTCATCTTTCTCTAGTTATCTACTACCTACCACAAGGTCCGCTGACATAGTCACATGTGTGAGAATCTTATGATAGACCAAGTTCAGGTTCTTTTCCCAAGGGTCTTTTTCATCCTGAATGTAAGTCAAGGTGTGCATGGCAGAAACTTCCACCCTAATCCTTTCTCTTCTTCTTGGGTACACAACTCTTCTACATTTATTGGTGTGCCTGGCAGCTAGGGGTGGCCATGTGATTAAATTACAACACTGTGATTAGACGCTAAATTACAAATGTGATTAGACGCTATGTCCAGCCTCTAAGACAGCCAGTGTGCTTCCTCCATTTGCTCCTTCTCCTTCTGCCAACTGGACCCAGCACACGATGACCCAGCCTCAAACAAGCCACACAACAAGACTCTAAGGAATGGCAGAGACTCAAGATGCAGGGAGTCTGGGTTCCTGGGCCTCATGTGGAGAAGGCCACCCACCGACCTGGAACACTGCCCCCTAGGCTGCAAAGGAAGTGCAGTTTGAGCCATTACATTTTGGGGTCTGTTTATCACAACAGTTTAGCCTACCTTGACTGAAATAGTATATGAAAAGATTCGGTAGCAGACTGCCCAAATTCTATGCGTATCTGGAGCTTAGTTCCAATCCCACGTGGGACACTATTACACAAAGAAATTGAAGTCCAGAGAAGTTAATGAATTTACCTAAATCATACAAGATGGCTAAGATTAGGACCTAACTCTTCTGAAACCTAATCCCTATGTCATTCCCCTTCTATGGTTCTGTAGGGAGGGCATAGAATGCTGAATGTGGCCATGAGATTTCTTTTTTGTTGTTGTTAGGTTTATTTATTTATTTATTTCTGAGAGAGAGACAGAGAGAGAGACACAGAGAGAGGCAGAGTGCATGAGCAGGGGAGGGGCAGAGACAATCCCAAGCAGGCTCTGCACTGTCAGCGGGGAGCCCAGTGTGGGGCTCAACCCCACGAACCATGAGTTCAGCACCCAAGCTGAAATCAAGAGTCAGACGCTCGATGGACTGAGCCACCCAGGTCCCCTGTGGTCATGAGATTTCTATTTCAGCAAGAGGGAAGGGCAGGGAGAAAGGGACGGGATGTATTTCTTGGCCTGAATTAGTCAGCCATTAGCTACCTATGGTGATTAAATTATCTGGAAAGAATACCCAACTCCACATCACATACAGTTAAATGACAGAATGACAGATCTGTTTAGGGTTGTTTTGAGCACTCATTACTTCAGTTCAACGTAGACAAATGTGATCATTCAGTATCTTGGCACCACAGTGTCATCAGGCCCCTGTCAGTTCACAATTACCTAAATCTTAAAGGAAACAGGAAATTTGAGTGAGGATGACCGTTAATTTGACTGCTACATTTTATTTTACGTATAGAAATAAAATCATGTGTAGCAAAAGCATTGATAATGAACATGATGATAAAATGGCCACTATTTCTTGGCTCTGCATGTGGAACTTTACCCATATGCACACACACACACAAACACACTGTGTAAGAATATATATATATATTTATATAGATTTAT
>NC_064814.1:14736934-14874805 GCF_023721935.1 Panthera uncia
AGAGATAGAACATGAGCAGGGGAGGGGCAGAGGGAGAGGGAGACACAGAATTCGAAGTAGGGTCCACAGTCTGAGCTGTCAGTATGGAGCCCAATGCGGGCCTCGAACTCACAAACTGTGAGATCATGACCTGAGCCAAAGTCAGTCGCTTAACCGACAGAGCCACCCAGGCGCCCCTATATATATAGATTCTCATTGAATTTCTGTATCATCAGCTTTGCTGTGATGACAGCTCTCAAAATCTCAGTGATTCACACAATAAATGTGCATTTCTTACTCATGTTATATGTACTTCCTTGTGTGTTTTTTCCATTCTGGGACCTAGGCTGAAGGTGCAGCTCTACAGGACATGCCATTCTGGTGGTGAAAGAAAGAGCAAAAGTAGTAGAAATTTGCAATGCCTCTTAAAGCTTCTTTTGGGACAAATTTACATAATGTCCATTAATTCTAGTAGCCAAAAAACATCAAATGGCCGAGTCAAACATCAATGGGGAAGTAGAAGGCGGAGGCAGTGCAGATCACACAGTAACAGGCAAGGACATATAATAAACCCCATACGGGAAAAAGGGAAAGAAAACAATTGGCTACAATAACACAACTTCAGTGCTACAAGAGAGCTATTAATTCCACTCCCCTCTTCACTTTGGGAAAGATGAATAACTCTTCCAAGCTCCTTCTAGGGGTTGGAAATATCCCTTTCGGTTAGGGTGACTAAGGGAGGCTTTGGTAAAATTTGAGCTAAGGTTTGAAGGTTACGTAGGACATTGGGGGCGGGGTGGGGAGAAAGAGGAGGGGAGAAAGAGCAAGGACTTTGTTAGGCAAAGGAAAACCCCAGAGTAGAGGTGGGAAAATGCCAAACAAGATCCATCTGCCACAGAGTAAAGGAAACTGGAGAGACATGGGCTCCTTGAATAATGGGAATTGAAGGCTAAGGAGTTTAATTTCATTTAGGGGGCAGTTAGAAAACTTTAGATATTTTTGAGCAAGAGAGCACCATGATTGAAATGATTGCTTCTAAAGACTGATCTGATTAGGGGGTGCAGGGTGGGCTATACAGGGAGAAACAGAACAGGGAGACCAGAAAGGTGACTACATTTCCAGAAACAAAGTAGCAGCGTTTAACTAGAATGGTAGCAGTTGCAACAACAAAAAGGTCAGTTCTGGAGACTCAGAACCAGTGGTTTAAGAAATTAGCCCCCCCCCCCATCATCTACCACTGCTCCTAATAACAACATATTAATCTTGTGTGAATAAAGCATTTTTAACAGCCTACTTTTTGTATTAATGTGTAATATACACTATTGGGCTTTTAAGAAGAAAATATGAGTGCTATGTGAATTAAAGCTTCAAGACAAGTGCCCATACCCCTATACAAGATGGTTGCCACCCAAGCCCCAAACATACAAAGCCCTCCTCTGCCGGGGAAGGGGGGGCGTTAAATTAAATGTTTTGATAGACCAAATAAGGCCAAACAAAGTCGGGGGACTGGGGGACTGGATGAATAAAAGCCACTGGTCAGTTTCAATTTGAGGTGTGCTATCCAGGTGAGAGTCTCCAGCAGGCATTTGGGAAATTCAGACCCTAAGCTCTACTTACAGTATAATGGTGTTCCAACCAACAAGATAAAAATAACTGTGTATGTGAAAATGCTTTGTAACGTGGTAAGCGCCATTGGAAACTTCGTCTAATTTAAAATTTTATTCTAGGATCCAGGTTATGTAAATAATAGACTTGAGTACTCCTTATTAAAAAAAAAAAAAAACAACCCTACACTACTGTATTACAACTACATTAGCCTGTTTAAAAATTTTCTAATGCTTTATAATTTATTTTTGAGAGGCACAGAGACAGAGGATGAGCGGGGGAGGGGCAGAGAGAGAGAGAGACACAGAATCCGAAGCAGGCTCCAGGCTGAATTAGCCTGTTTAAAATGGATTTACTAGGAATTCACGTTGGTCAGTTAACAAAAAAGGCGGAAAGAAGGCAGGTAGAAAGGAAGCGGACTCAGGGAAACAAATCTCCAAGAGGGAGACCATTTCAGGGAAACTCGGGGGGTCGGGATGCCCGGCCAGAGAAAAGCAGGGCGAGCCCAGGGGGAGGCCTTGAGGTCCAGGCTGGACGGACTGCGGAGCTACGTGGAAACACGCCCAGGACATTTCTGAAATAGGACATCACCCCCCGGGACAGGAAGGATAAGGGGCAGCGGATCTGGGGACAGAGCAACAGCCCCTTGGCGAACCCAGGGGGCAACCGAGTGACTCTCCCAAGGGCGGAGACCCCTCAGACAAGACAAAGACTCCAGCCGCGGGAGGAGACCCAGGGTGCGCGTGCGCCACAAAACGCGCGTGCGCTTGGCTGCCAGCGCCGCGGCCCGAGGTGCGGGGGGGAAGAGAGACAAGGGAAGGGAGGCGTCAAGAGCAGTGAGCCAGGCGGCGGGGGAGGGCCGAGTGGTGGGGCGCTCGCGCGCGCCCACTGGTGGCCGGAGGAGAGAACGCCCACGGAGCGCTCGATGCCCACCCCTCCCTTGGGGAGGCTCGCGCTCCCGCTGCTCGCGCCTGCGCCGCCCGTCGGCCTCGGGAGCGCGCCCTCTCCCTGGTGCGCGCGCTCGCAACCTCCGCCACCCACCAGCTCCGGCACCAGCAGCAGCAGCGCCGCCGCCGCCGCCGCCCACCTTCTGCCGCCGCCACCACAGCCACTTTCTCCTCTCTTTCCTCTACTGTCCTCGCCCTCTGTCGACTATCAGGTAAGCGCGTAGCTCCTAAATCTGCCTCCCCGTCCGCCCCCTTGCACCCCCATGCTGCCAGCTCCTCGCCCCCTGCGCAGAGATGGGTTTCATGAGGTAAGCATAGGTCCGAGGCAACAGCGGGGGCCCCTCCTTGGCGCCCTGTGCGCCCTGGAGCTGGGACCGGGGCGTCTTGGAAAGAGGACCCATGCAAGGGATGCACGTATGCGTGTGTATGTGTGTGTGTGTGTGTGTGTGTGTGTGTGTGTATGTGTGCTGAGGGGGTGTCCATGCGACACCCGGCAGAGGTTGTGCGCGAAGGGTGGGGCGCGGATGGTGGTGACCTGGGGGAGGGGGCTGCTGTGCACTCTGGATCGTCACCTTTTGCCGCAATGGGCGTGTGTCTATGTGTGTGTGTTGGGAGTGTCCAATGACGACCCCCGAAACCGAACCTGTAATCCAATTTCTCTGCTTCGGTTTGCTATAAACCCTTCAGGAAGGTATGGATCCGGTTCTAGAAAAGATGACTCCCTGCCTGCCCCTCCCTACACCTCCCCGGCAGCAATTCCATTGGGGCTTTCGCTGCCCCTGATTTAAGGCGGTGGCCCACCCCCTCCCCGTTTTCCTCCTTCAAAAACCCGCAGGGGACATTTGGGGGCTGGGAGTGGAATCGGGGAGATGGGGAGGGGTCCAGGCGCTGTCACTTTAGTCGCCCTTCCCCCTGCGCGCGCCTGGCACCGAGACGCGAGCAGCGCCGTGCCCGAGAGAAGGTAGTGCGCGGATCCCGATGTGGAGGCTCGGAAAGGCGAAAGGCTGGAGTCACCTGGCCTTGCAATGTGGAAAGACTCGGCATCGGCGGATCCCGGCTCGCTCGCTCTAGCAGCCGCAGCCCCGCACAGACGCGCGCGGGGGCTGCAGGTGCATTTCGGGGCGGGCCCCTTTCTCTGCGCTCTGCGCCTGGCGTCCAGCGTGTGCGCTCCCTGTCGGAGGCGCGGGGCTGGCGCGCAGGGCTCGCCCCTCACTGCGGCAGTGGGTGTGGACCCGGGTGGGCAAGGGGGGGGGGGAGTAGGCTGTGCCTCCTCCCACTCCCACCCCTGCTTTTTTTTCCCCTCCAAACGCGAGGTGCCATCTTTTTGCGGCGTGTCACGTCTTTACGGTTCCGTGCCAAGCCGGGTGGCTGGGTTTTGGAGGACAGGGCGAGGACTGTAATTAAAGGGGGAGAGGGGTAATCAGAGCTGGAATCTTGGTGTTTTGCTGTGGGCTTGAGCTCTGGGGGCGTTCACCCGGAATCTTTCTCGGGGACTAGCTGCTTTGTTTGTAGGGCTTACGTGATCTGCGTTGCCAGCCCTAGTTTTTTGGCTCTTATCGATGAGGGTGTTTAACCAAGGTTCCCGCCCCTCCCCCTATTTTCCGCCCCTCATTTTCGAGCCCTTTGTTAGATCTCGGGCTTGCTGGGGTCAAGGAACTCGAGTCACAGCCCCGAGGGCATGCCTGGAACGGGCGTGACCCCGCGCGGCCCCCTCCTGGAGCCGGGCCGCGCGCCAGGAACCGTCCACCGAGCCGAGGGGCTGGGATTGGAGGTCTCCGAGATCTCTGCGGGTGGCCGCGGGGGGACGCTCTGCGGGGTCCCTACACCCCAAGAGGCCTGGGGGGGACCACACTCCACCAGGCTGCCCACCAAGGGGCACCGGCGACACTCAGGAGGTGGCGGGGACAGCGCGCAGTCGGAGACCCTCTCCGCTTCATGCCCTGTTGCTTCCCACGCGGGAGAATGTGAGGAGTGGGCAAAAGGGTTCGTCGGGTGCTTCGGGCCACACCCATTTTTTCCAGAGATGACTGGGGGAAGGGGGCACGGAGGGGAGGTTGCTATGGAAACCACACGCGTCCCGAGAAAGGACCCTGGGGCGTGGCCCCGCCCCTTCCCAGCAGAGATTGAGAACCCTAGGGACTGGCGAGGCCGCGGCCCCTCCATCTTCCGGAGGCGGCAGGAGGGAGACACCCCCCCTCCCCCGACACACACACACGCATCCCTGACTGAGCCGGTGGCTCTTCCTCATTGGCCTCCGGCGGCCGCAGCCACCCAAATCAGCGTCCCTCATGTATTTTTTATTATTGTGGCCGAATATTATTTTGGAAACGTGCAAGATTTTAACTTAAAAGCCCGAGTTCACCGCGACCCTTGAAACGAAGCGGGGGAGCGGGGAGCGGGAAAGGGGAGCACGGACCTCCGGCAAAGGAGTCCGAGCCTCGCCCTCCTGCGTAGAGCCTCGTCCGCCCGGTTTTCTGGTTAATTCTATCGCTGAAAACTGATGCGGGGGCGCAGTTCCGAGAGGGATGAGCATCTCTGAAACAGAATCATCCACACGAGCTGCACAGATTGATCTGAATGTCCGGGAAATGGCCCGGCTCAGGGTCGAGAGTCCACCTGGGGCCAGGCCGAACCTTCCCGCTGTGGCGTCGGAGATCGGAGCCCGGGTAGTGCCCGGCCTCCCTGCAGAGTTGGGTCCGCCCCGGGCGGGTTGCAGTAGAGGCTCAGGGATCGCTTCCAGGCTCTTCTCGGCTCGCCCCCCTCCACCTCCTCCACCCCCGCTACCTTAGAGCTGGGCTCGGAATTCTGGTTGTTTGCAGAGCGAGGGTCTCGTAGCCGCCCTGAGAACTGGTAGTCCATGGCCAAGGTTGCCCAGGGCGGACCCCGGGCGGAGAGGTCGCCTCCTGTCGGTTGGGGGAAAGGGAGCTTTGCCGGGAGCGAGCACATTTAGCTCAATGCTTAGGAACAAAGCGCAGTCCAGACGTCCGTGATTTTGCTCCATTTTGAAATGTGTTGGCGCTTTGGTGGGGCTGTCGGTAGGCAAGGCCTGGGGGGCTGCTAATGGAGGAAATACCGGGGCCAGGGGCTGGGTGTTCATGCGCAGATCGGAAAACACCATCCCAGCTCTGAGCGCGACTCTGAGCGTGCTTGAATTAAACGGCTTCCCCACCCCAGGATCTCAAGGGATGCAGCATGTGTGCCCACGCTGCGACAGGAAATGTCCATGCACCGATCCGAGGGCCATCAACTCCTGTCCCCAATCCCCATCCGGCGGGAGCTCCTTTACGTCCCTGGAGACCTCACTTAGCCTCTGGCACCCAGGAACCTTCAGGCCCCCGGCTCCAGCTGGACTGAGTTGGGATGGATGATGGAACCTGCGACAGCCGCCTGGCTCTCCAAGCCACCTTGCCTGTGCTCAGGCTCAGTAGGGTGGCTTTTTTTTTTTTTTTAATCCCCATCCCTTCAAATGACATGTCCATAATTAGTTAAGGTATTATTTTGCATTTTATGATGCTACTTAGGTTTGCTAGGGAAGAATTGCTTATCCATTCTTCCATCCCCAAACTGTCTCTCTAAACAATAAACAAATTGCCACCCCACCCCACCCCACCCCCATCCCAGTGCCTGGTCTGGAGTCACTCCTGGAGCTAATCAATTCCTTGACCAGTAGTTGCTTCTGTAACGGGTTGTGTTTACTGCAGTAACCTGGCTTGACTCTTGGGGTTGCCTTTGGATAGTTTGCAGGAGAGTTTTGTTGGCTTTGCTGTTTTTTGGACGAGTGACAGTCCATGACTGTGTGCCTGCCCTACACAGACCTCGTCCGCACCTGCCCGTGATGGAAGGGCGTGGCTTTTAACTGGTTTCTGGTATTAGGCTCAGCATCCTTGACAGGAACAAAAGAAATGGATTATTCCCATAAATTGCAAGAAGAAAACTTAGAATCAGTTAGACTGAGAAAGGGTCAGATCTATTCCATTTGGAGAAGAGCCCCTTCTACTGAACATGACCTTTGACCCCCATGCCCTTTGAGGGCAGTGCCAGCCTGGAGGTATGACAGGATTGTGGTGACCTTTGTTTAGGTTGGATTTCCTTTCTGCCCTTTTAACATCAGTTCATGAAGCCCATTTGTTGACCACTTTAAGAAATTGTGTTTTATTCCCCCTTCCTTCAGCATTTATGTATATGGTCTGAGTGGCTTCACAGCTTGTGTGTGTGAAAGGATGTTAGTTTTCTAGTGAAACGTGTAATAGTTTTCCAACTAGATAGTTTTGTCCTTACTCCCATCTTGAAAAAAGAATCACTCAAAAACAAATAAAAACATGCCCAGGGGCTTAATACAGTGCTGGACATCCAATAGGTATTTGGTCCATACCCATTTAACAAATCAATGGGTAAAATGGGAAAATGCAGGTCAAAAAGGTGGCAAAGAGAAAGTAGAATGGGAGGGGGGTGCCTACTCAAGGTCATGGCATCAGGAAGGTTTGGGAACAAATCCAGTCCAGTTTGTCCCTTGCTCAGTGTCCAAATGGCACCCCTCAACCTGCTTCTGCCCTTTGGTGCACCTCCACACCCTCCCTCCCCTGCTTCTGAGCCACCCCCCTTCTCGGTACAGCACTTCCCGGCTCATGTCACCCTGGTTGGCCAGAAGAGTGCTGAAGAGGGAGGAAGGGAGAGAGACCACACAATCCCGCCCTGCCATCTCTGGGACTGTAGGCGCTCCCGGTACCCGAGGTCAGAAGGACGGAGGTGGGAAACCCCATTGGCCTCTGCCACTCCCCGTCCTCCCACCCAGCCCTTTTCATGATCCCGCTTCAAAAACTGCCCTCCGACACCTCTACACCCCCAGAAATATCCACCTGACTAGTCACCCCCAACTCACCACCCTAGGTGCTTCTGCCAGTGCCTTGCAGGAACACTCGCATGGAGGGGCACCTGAGCAAGTGGTGAGAGGAGAAGACTCCTGCCTCACCAACCGGGCTGCAGCAGAGAGAGAAACCTGATCTTCCAGCCGGGACTCTCCGCTGTTTTCCTGTAAAACAGTGGGTCTCAGCTCCTGGGGCCACTGACATTTCTAGAGACATTTTTTATTTTCACAGCTCGGGAAGAGTTGTGGCATCTAGTGGGTAGAGGCCAGGAATGTTGCCAAAGGTCCTGCAAGCCACAGGACAGTCTGCCACATCACAAAGTATCCGACCCCAAATGTCACTAGTACTTGAAACATTGTTACTCTGGTCCTCTTAACGTGGCAGCTTATGTTCCTCAAGTGCCTTTAAGGAGGCACTGTTCTAAGTGCTCCCCAGAGATGATCTCATTTAGTCCTCACGGGCAGCCCCCTTTGGTAGTAGGTGCTGTTACTGTCTCTGTTACATATGGAGAAACTGACGTACAGAGAGGTTTAGTAACTCACTAAAGGTCACACAGCCAGTGAATGGTAGAGCTGGGATGTCTGACACTAGCCACCTCCCCTTCTCAGCTACACATGGCTTTAGTAGGCCTTTGTGGGCTAGCCTGGAAACCCAAGCGTGCTCTGTAACATTGACCCAGTGAGAGTATTCAAGTTCCAGAGCCACTGATTCACAAAATGAGCTTTTTTTTTTTTTTCAACTTTTTTTTTTTTTTTTTTTTTTTTTTTTTATTTTTTTATTTTTTTTTTTTAATTTTTATTTTTCAACGTTTTTTTATTTATTTTTGGGACAGAGAGAGACAGAGCATGAACGGGGGAGGGGCAGAGAGAGAGGGAGACACAGAATCGGAAACAGGCTCCAGGCTCCGAGCCATCAGCCCAGAGCCTGACGCGGGGCTCGAACTCACGGACCGCGAGATCGTGACCTGGCTGAAGTCGGACGCTTAACCGACTGCGCCACCCAGGCGCCCCACAAAATGAGCTTTTGAGAGAGTCTGTAATTGGAACACAATCTAAAGCTCACAATTTCTGATCTAGCCTTGACACGTGGAGCAAGGGATTTCACTCAGCCTCTGTGCCTCTGTTTATAAAACAAAGAGAAAATATCCCAGGGACCTTAAACCCAGGAAGCCCCAAACCCAGGTTTTCAAGACCGCTCTATCATACAAAAGAGCAGCTGGGTCTGATTGACTCAGATGAGGCTAGAAATCAAGACTGGGGGCTCGTGACATAGATTCCGCTATGGTCAGGGTCAAATCACTGAAGTTTTAGGGACGGCAGATTCTCATCTTAGGTTCTGCCCCTGTGAGAGATTGAAGCTTTGGCACCAACCAGTGGGACCAGCTCTGAGCCTGTGGCTGTGAGTTGAGTTGGATGGGCATGGAAAGGGCCTCATGCAAGAATCTCGGGGCTCCCTTGGCAAAGGTGCTACCTGCTTCTTGCTTCCTGGGGCCCAAGCTCTGCAGGAAGTATTCCTTTATGCTGTGACTTAGAGGGACTGCCTAGAATCCTTCATCCCCAGGACTCACTGCCGCTCCACCCTGGGAGAAATTTGGAGGCCACTGTAATCCCACAGCCTCCCCTGTACCCTGTGTGGGCAGTCAGACATATACCATACCCATCAGTCTCACCCCAATTACCTCGCCAAAAGGGTTACTGTCCAAGAATGCGTTTCCTTCTCCAGGCGCCATGTTCCTGCCACCTCCAGGTTTCTTTTCTGCACAGATGGCCTCTGCCTGAGTGTGGGGAAGCAGTGTGAGGCCAGCTCGGATGGGTTTTGAGCTTTTTGAGTTCTCTGATTCGGAAGCATTCTGCAGGTGTGCAGCCATGTGGGCTAGAATCGGCTTCCACAAAATACAAATATGAATGACTTCCAGGTGGATTATCTGAATTTGTTTTTGCTTTGTTGACATTTTAGTGGGTTCTGTACTTGCTCCAATCAGGGATGCTATTGAAAGAATCCCCCCAAAATGTATTTTGTGCCTCAGCTGTTGAAGGAAGGTTTGTGAATACCTTGCAGGCACACACCGTTTCTTCCTCAACAGGCCCTCAGTGCAGGGCACTGGCCGGCGGCAGAGAGAGGTATTACTTTTGGTCAGTTGTTTAAGGGTGTGGACTCTGATCAGACCTCTTGGGTGCAAATCCTGGCTCCCCCACTCACTGTAGGACCCGAGCTGTGTTGTCCCCCAAGAATTTGGTGTTGTCCCCAAACTGGGGTATGCCAGTACCTATCTCACTGGTTGCTGTGAGGTTTAAAAGGGGTGGGGGGTGATGCAGTGCTTAGCCCAGGGCTTGGCACCTAGTAAATTGCTCAGTGAATGGTCTCAAGGGCAGCAGCCTCTGGATCAACCCTGGTGACTGGATGAATGTTCAAAGGCATCTACCCACCCTACTGATGGAATCACTTGTAACAGATAAATTGTTACATTGAGTAAGGCTCGAGCTACAAGTAGGCAACTGCCCAGCTACCCCTGGAGCCAGGCTGGAAGTGGGTTCCCCGACTTCACACACACCCGTGTTTAAATGTGCAGACAGAACTCTTGCCACAGGCAAGCAGAATGACTAGTCATCTGTTGTCCGTGCTTCTGTCCTCTTCCTTCCTGAAATCCACTCCACGCCAGGAATAGACTGTGTAATCAACATGCCAGCCTGAGCCGGACCACGCCCTCCCACCATCCCGGAAACGGTGACCTGGCTTAGCTAACGCATGGATTCAGAGCTCTTACTTGTAACTCACTGAATAAAAAGTGAGCGAGGATGGGCTTGGGAAGGTAACGGAAGGCAGTGGAGGAGACGATTTACAAATGCGTTGAACTTGGTAAACTGGTAAGCAGGCTTCATGGTCAAGCAGGAAATGTTAAACAAAACAAAATGGACATGTTCTGAATCCAGGGAACTCCCAAGCATCTGATAAGCATGTTCATATCTGAATTACTAAATCTGGTTTAACAAGCCTTCTTACCTATGAAATGAAAACTGAGGGTCATAATACGTTAGTTTTTCAAAGCCATTACATCAGAAAAACCATTACAAAATGATGCTCTTGGTGTTTGGATCAGCTGGTTGGAATTTCTTGTCTTTTTTTACCTAAGCCACACTCATAATACGTTGGTTAGGACTTCAGATTTTAGTTCCTTGGAAAAAGGGCTTACACTACAGAGGAATCTGAATGCAGTCTAGCGTTTTACTATTTTGTTCACAGTCTGTAACATTTTGTTTGACAGTAAAAAATTACTCATCTTTTTTTTTTAATCTTTATTTATTTATTTTGAGAGAGAGAGAGAGAGAGAGAGAGAGACTGCACGCGAGGGGAGGGGGGAAGGGCAGAGGGAGAGAATCCCAAGCAGGCTCTGCAGTGTCAGCAGGGAGCCAGATTCGGGGCTTGAACTCATGAACTGTGGGACCATGACCTGAGCTGAAATCAAGAGTCAGACACTTAACAGACTGAGCCACACAGGCGCCTCCAGAATTACTCATCTTTTTTTTAATTTCTTAAAAAAAATTTTTTTTTAATGTTTATTTTTGAGAGAGAGAGACACTGTGAGCTGTGGAGGGGCAGAGAGAGAGGGAGACACAGAATCGGAAGCAGACTCCAGATCTGAGCTGTCAGCACAGAGTCCCACACGGGATGCGAGGCTCAAACTTGGGGCTCAAATTCATGAACTGTGAGATCACGACCTGAGCCGAAGTTGGACTCTTAACCAACTGAGCCACCCAGGTGCCCCCAGAATTACTCATCTTTATGAAATTTTTCCAAAGCCTTCAACTAGATTTTCCTAAAACAAGTTAATGGTTTTAAGAGTTTGCCTTTCATTTTGCACTTGAATCTCATTAGCTTGCATCTTATTTAAATGATGGAGTTATTGTAACAAGTGTGAAAGATTGGCTGTGGTAGGAGGAGGCCTTGGCTGTGGACATCAGGCCCTGTGGACCCAGCCTTGAATATTTACAGTCCTTTCTTCCTGCTTCTTGCATGGTGACAGCTAGGACAGGACCTACTGTGGAGACTTTGGTATTAAGTGAATGGTGGGCAGTCCCCCACCCTCTCCCCACATCTTTTCCCTGCCCACCAGGACTAGCTCAGCACTTTGAGTCCATTCACATAGAATCCTGGTTTAAGGGAGTGTTGCAAAACTCTCCCCATAAGACTCAAAATAAACGTAAATCCCTCTTACTATATTAATTCTCCACAGTGAAGGAATTTTAGATCAAGGTCCAACAATTAAAAACCATTGTAAATCAGCACGTTAGAATTAAATCTGAAGCTGGTGAAAATAGTGTTCCATTCATGGTCCTTCCTTTGCTCTTGTCCGCTGTCCTGCTCAATCAGGCATTCAATAGAAGAGGGACACAATTATCTCTGGTCCCAGCTTCTGGTTTTCCTACCCACCTGTGGCCTGGTTTTCTGTATTTCGAGGAAGGCTGGATGATGTTGTTTTAGGATTAGTCTGCAGTTGTAGCACAGAAAGGCCAGGATGCGCTTTCATCTATATGCCCTCCTCCCCAGGACACCAAGGGGATTAGAAGACCCCTGGGTCCATAATTGCTGTCATGTCATCTCTAGCCGACACATAATGCCAAGAAGGAAGTGCTGGGAAAGACTAATTCATGGAAACGTGGAATTCTTTCCCTCCTCCATGGCAAAGGACCTGAGTTAGGACCAGTGTTCTAAATTGTGTGTCAGCCGAATTGTCCTGTTCAGCCATATATTTGAAGGTCATTTCAGAGATGCTTTTTTCCAAACCATTATCTTAACTCACACTCCCTCTCACAGCCTACCCCTCAAAAAAGAGGCTTATTGGATAATTAATAATCTAAAACCAAGTGCTTTCATGCCCAAGGGAAGTTGACAATGTAAAAAATCTCTTTGGTTTAAAGTATATAGACATATAAATATTATAATTGTATATTTAACTGTGACTATTCACTCCCTTATTTGTTGTATGTCTAGACTTTATATATTGGGTTTGCCGAACACCTGAACAGCTTTCAACTTTAGTATTAGTAACGCATCCGAATTTAAGTCAAGGTATATTGGGGCACCTGGGTGGCTCAGTCAGTTGAGTGTTTGACTTCAGCTCAGCTTATGATCTCTCTGTTCGTGGGTTCTTACCCCGCATCGGGCTCTGTGCTGACAACTCAGAGCCTGGAGCCTGCTTCAGATTCTGTGTCTCACGCCCCTCTCTCACTCATGTGCGCTCGCTCCCTCTCTCTCTCTCTCTCAAAAATAAATAAACATTAAAAAAAAAATTTTTAAGTCGAAGTATGTTAATAAGCCAAGCAAAGGATGTATATACAAGTAAGATAGTTGTATATAATTTGCTGTATTGGGGTTCAGTAATAATTGTGGTGTAGATTCATGTGAACCTGTCCCTTTCAAAGTTGCCCGTTGCCAAGAATAGCAGTTTGGAAGTCACCAGCCCTTCTGCCATCCACTTTCGTCTTGTCTTTTCCTTAAGAACAGGGAAACTCCACACTGGCCCCAACCCACATGCAGCAGCTGAGTTTCAGCTGGTGCTGTCACCACAAGCCCAGGTTAGAAATGAAGGATTTCGCAGAACATCCCTAAATCCGCTTGAATAAAGAAGCTATCAGTGACAGACTCACCTGAACCTGCTTTAACCCTATTTAATCTTTCCCCAGGGTTAATCCTGTGGGATGTGCCTCCTGGGCATCTCTACTGGGTTCAGTTCTGCCTCCTGTCGTTCTGAAGTCCCTCCCTTTTTAACACTGCAGGGAGTGATGGCTGCACTCTGTTCCCTGCAGAGTGTTAATAAAGACTGAATAAATTGAAATAAATCCCTTTCAGTGTCACTAAAGTGCTATAAATAATTATGAACCAATGCTTGATGCCTGATGGGAAATGCACGGGAAAAAATTTTTTTTTAACTGGCAGGATTCATGTTATAAGTTGACAATCTGGGCCAAGTGAAAAAGAACTTAAAAAAAAAAAAAAGATCTCCTTATCATTTATTGCTGGCAAAAATGAATTCCAGAAGTTAACCATCACCTCATTTTGTGGACCCGTTGTCACCCGCTGCGTGGGCTTGCCAAACCCTGAATTTAATTGCAGCCTTTCCTACTTACCAACTGAGAGACTTGTGAGGAAGTTAAAGATTTCCTGTACCTCCATTTTTGTATCTGTAAAATGGGGATTGTGCAGTCCCCCAGCCCCAAGTGGATGATAATGTGGGCTCCCTTCTCACTGGGTAGTTGCAGAACTGAAATAAAACCATCTATGAGAATTCATTTGAGCTTCTCAGAAGACAGGTACCACAGGGAGTGGGGATCCCTCCCGGGAGCCAGAGTCAGGCGCCAGACCTGAAGTCTCTCGTGGGTTGAGTGGAGCCTGATGCCTGAAATAGTACACCTGTGGCCCCCTTGCCCCCCTCTTGCGGGCCAGACGGTGCAGGCTCATTCCCGGGGGTGAGCACCTGTCAGCAGGGCCTGCGCCCAGGATGGATGGACAGGCGGCTGCAATCCAGCCTCTGCGGGTTGTATCTGTCCCCCTCTTCCCAGAGGAGGCCTAAAGCCAGGGTGCAGGACAGGACAGTGGGTGGAAGTGCCCGTAGCATAACCTCAGGTGATATCCTGCCCCTGCCAGTGCCGACTTCTCTGGAGAGGGGCTGGAGCTTTCCTGACACCCCCAGATGGAACATCCTAGGAGCCCTTCCATTTTCCCTGGGGGTTTTCAGTTTCCTCCTAATCAGACAGGGACTTGCTACAGAACCTTCTATTTCTAATGAGGCCTGGGAGCAGCCTCTTCCGGCTACCGGGTGGTTAGCCCGGGTCGGGAACCGATTAAGGCAAGAGTGATTGAATTGAAGGTTGGAGTTGACAAGGGGGTATAATATTCCGTTGGCTCTTTGGTGGCAAGAACGCAGTGAAGTCTCATTCATGGAAGCGCTTGCTGTTGGGATTTGAACTGACTGGAGCTGGGCTGCCGTCTAGCTGTCTTTGCCCAGGGAACGGAGAAACCCGGTTTCTCAGGCGTGTGCATGGTGGGTAGTATTTCAGGGCAGGTGTGTAACCCCAGCCCGACTTCCCTACTTCAGACCAACTTAATGCACTCCCTACTGGTCCAAGTTGGTTTTATTGTATGAAGATGCTGATAATAACGGTACCAGCCAGTTGCATTTATTTTACTAAAAACATCACCTTATTTAACCCTCACTACACAACCCCCGCCCTCTGAGGCAGGGATCATCATCCCCATTTTGCGGGGCAGCAGACTGAGGCCCAGAGAGATCTCGGCCGGGGACACAGCCAGATCGCACTTCTCTGCAGCTCCTGTGCCTCCTGCCTTCAGTGCCTCCCCTCTGGGTCCGCTCCAGGCCAACAGGCATGTCTTTAGTGCTAATGACCAGAGAAACTGTGCCCTCCAGCCTCCCTGAATGGGTCGTATGTAACCTGAGCCTGGAGAAGGTATCTTAAACCGAAAGCTAGCCTCTAAACTGGGCTGTTGTTTCATGTTGCCGGTGACGGCAGAACCAAATTTAGTGTCGTGGGCAGGTCGACAGTTATCAAACAGAACAGCTCGTTTTTCTTCCAGTTCACATAAAGCATGAAAAATCTCCACCCCTGCCACACTTCCGTGGAGGGGTATGTGTGACCCAAGGCTGGCACAGGTGGCCAGGAGGGGTCCGGTGTGTAAACTCAGGGGAGATGACATTCAGGTTCCCGGGCAGTGTCTACAGGGAGAAATTTCATTGAAAGTGGGCATTTTCCCTGGACCAGGCAGACGGCTGTTGTTAGGAAAAAGGGTCAAGGTGGGAGGGAGGGAGGGAGGGAGAGGGAGGGAAGATGGGTTGCAATACCCAGCCTCTTGGTGTACCGTCTGATCCCCTTCATACAACCATCCACTTGATTTCCCCCATGTCTACACCACTGTGGTTCATGCTCTAGGACCAGGAAAAGGGGGAGTGATGGGGAACAGAAAAGGGGGGCTCACACAGATGGGGTTGGGTCACACATATTACATATTTAGGATTTGCAACCTCACCAGGTACTTTTAATGGTATTGAAATACATTTCCCACAGCCACTCTTGCATCTGCAGCAAGCTATTTCTCAGTTCTGTTCTTGCCTCCCACCTACTCTGCAAATTTGTTTTAAGTTTATTTTTTTTATTTGGGGGGGAGGGGCAGAGAGTTGGGGGAGGGGCAGAGAGAGAGGAAGAGAGAGAGAATCCCAAGCAGGCTCCACACTGTCAGCGCAGAGCCCAATGGAGGGGCTCAAACTCACGCACCATGAGATCATGACCTGAGTCGAAATCAGGAGTCAGATGTTCAACCAACTGAGCCACCCAGGCGCCCTCCCCAAGTTTTTTTGTTTTTGTTTTTTTTAAATCCACTGGCTATAAAGGCAACCCTATACCATATGTGAGATCCCACCCTAGTTTCTGTTTTGTTGGATTTTTCTGGGGGGAAAGACAGAGCAGTAATCATTTCAGTCTACAAATTTTATTCAGGGTGAGTAATACGAGTTGCTCTTCAAGAAAATTCTTAAAAGCACCCCAAAATGGGGCCACCTGGAAGAACACTGTCAGTCTTAGCACTGAGCACAGGCCCGCTTAGCTCTCGTGGACCCCGGTGGGAGCTGCAGGTTTGCACACAGCCCTGGAAGCAAAGTCAGGAGCATGAGAACACTGGGCAGAGGGCAGCTCTCCTGGTCACCCTTTGGACAGGCCAGAGTGTGCTGGCCGCATCTGTGCCTCTGGGTGCAGGGACCTCATCATCAAAGGCTATGGCCACATAATAGATACCAGAACTTCCAGTAGAACAGACCCTGTCCCCCGTGGGCCCAAGTTTGCAAAGAACACTTAGGATGATGAGGCTTTCTGGATGCCCTAATATCTTTCTAGTTTGGACTAATTAGGGAATGGTCAGTCTCATTTAAAAACCTGAGTTACTTTAACACTCTTATCTAGGTATTTGGGAGAGGGAAGTAGCGTAGGAACATTTTTTAACACATAGGCATGAGGAAGAGCTCACGTCTGGGTGGCCTACGTGATGTGATGTCAGCACTCCCCATTCCCCAAATTGCTAATAAGCAGATAGTACTTTATAGTTGATATGATCTCATTTAGTTCTCTTTTTTTTTTAACGTTTATTTATTATTTTTGAGAGACAGGGAGTGAGCAGGGGAGGGGTAGAGAGAGAGGACGATAAAATATGAAGCAGGCTCCAGGCTCCGAGCTGTCAGCATAGAACCCGACACGGGGCTCGAACTCACGAACCATGAGATCATGACCTGAGCTGAAGTGGGACACTTAACCACTGAGCCACCCAGGTGCCCCAGATCTTATTTAGTTCTTGATGTGAGCCTGTAAAAATTCTTTTCCCTTTCACAAATCATGAAACTGAGGTTCAAGGAGGTTAAGTGGGGTTCAGGAAAGCTAAGTGGTACTTCAGATCACATGGCTAGTTTTAGACCAACAGGGGATTTGAACCCAGGACTTCTGCTTCTCAAGAGCAGACCTCACCCCTGGCTTTTCTGTCCGTGGCTCTCCACTCATTGTTTTAGCCTGAGGGATCCTACCAACTGCCGGTTCCTGAGTAGAGGGTAGGGGAGAGGAGACCTCACTGCTTCCCACACACCTCCCCAGGACAAAAAAAAAAAAAAGTTTTATATATGTATGTATGTGTGTATATATATATATATATATATATACACACACACACACACACACACACATACATACATATTAACATATATATATATATATATATATATATATATATATGGCAGTGACCTGGAATTTTAGCCTGAGTATTTGTACATTATGATAAATAAATGAAAAGATGGCTTTTCCTTCTTAAAAAAAAAAAGTCTATTCGGCATAAGATATGTTTGGTGTGTGGTCATAATTTGTGTCCCCCCAAAAGTGCTCCCTGCACCCCAGCAGTGGGGAGCAAGGAGCAGTGCAGGTGAAGGGAGAAGATGAAGGTCCAAGTAACCCCGCTCTGGGTCAAACTGGTAGGGATGCCCTGATGGTTTGCTTTGTGGTCATCACCCACATTTCCAGGGATGCAGAAGACCCGGAAAGAGGGGAAAACCTCCACGGTGTTAATTAACACAGACCTGCCTAAGTAACACATCCTGTAATACAAGTTTTTTTTCATAACTAAAGGCTAAAAGTGGTTGCTAGAATTTAAAGGTAATTAGTAAATTAATGGGGTTTCTCTCTATACGACTAGTTTCAAAGCAAATTGATTAAAACCCTCCTCCTTCACATTACTAGTGTCCATTATTTGGTGTTTAATTTCCACAACGTTGTCTCATTCCACTTTTTTTGGGCTTCCCCCAGGGAATGAGGCTCCCTAACACATCCGTCTGTTGGCCAATGTTTTGTTCATCTTTGTATCCTCAGTGCCTAGCACATGAATTCTGTGCACATGGCAGAGAATAAAGGCTCGGTAATTGTTTGGTGAATGAACGAATGGATGAGGGAGTGAATTCAGTACTGATGAAAACCTAAGGCCTTTCTTTTATTTTTTGAATATTTTTTAAGTTTATTTATTTATTTTGAGAGAGAGAAAGAGCAAGCGAGGGAGGGGCAGAGACAGAGGGAAGGAGAGAAGCCCAAGCAGGCTCCGTACTGTCAGCACAGAGCCCGATGCGGGGCTTGAACTCACAAAACCGTGAGATCATGACCTGAGCTGAAACCAAGAGTCTGATGCTTAACCGACTGAGTCACCCAGGCACCCCAAAACTTAAGGCCTTTCTTAAAGAGACTTGCAGGTATGTAACTCATATATTTGTGAGTGATGTACCACTTTATGATTTTAATACCCAATCATTTTATATCAAAACAATTCTGGGGCACCTGGCTGGCTCAGTTGGTGGAGCATGCAACTCTTTTTTTTTTTTTTTGGTAGTTTTCATGTTTTTATTTAAATTGCGGTTAATTAATATATAGTGTAATATTAGTTTCCGGAATAGAATTTAGTGATTCATCACTTACATACAACACCCAGTGCTCATCACAAGTGCCCTCCTTAATCCCCATCACTCATTTAACCCAGGAGTGTGCAATTCTTGATCTTGGGGTTGTGAGTTCGAGCCCCCCGTTGGGTGTAGAGATTACCTAAAAATTAAATCTTTAACAACAACAAAACAATTCCAACACTATTTTTTCTCTTAATGCTTTCACACAAATGACCTGGAGTGGGGAGGGGTGCAGGTCAGCATTTTGAGTGTTAGAAGGGGAAATATGTACACTACTTGCCAGAATCTTTTAAAAAGCTAAGACTTTGTATTGGTCTAAGCCTTAAGATTCTCCCGAAAACCAGAATGAGCCCTGCTTCAAAGACCAAAGATGTTGATGGGCAGGACTGGGTGTGAGGCCTGGTCCCTAAGCTCATACTGGGAGGGGTGGTGAGCAGGTAAAGGTGAGCGGCTTAAGTCCCTGCCTCCTGGGGAGAGGCTCAGGCCCAGGGAGGGCTGTCAGAATTAGCGAATTAAAACCCTGGATGCCTGGTTAAATTTGGACTTCAGATAAACAACAGTTTTTGTGTGTGTTTTTTTTTAGTATAAGTGTGATGGGCTACATAAATGCTCCCCAAGGATATCGGATCCTAATTCCCAGAACCTGTGACTATGACCTTATTTGGCAAAAAGGATCTTTGCAGATGTCATTCAGTGAGGGATCTTGAGGAGAGATTCTACTGCATTGTCTGGGCGGGTGGTAAATGCAGTGTCCTTACAAGAAGGAGGCAGGGAGACGAGAAGACCCCGTGATTGATGATGGAGGCACAGGTTGGAGCGACGTGGAGTGATGTCGATCGCAGCAGCCATCAGAAGTCGGAAGAGGGAAACAAAGGATGTTCTCCTAGAACTTCTTGCCAACACCATGGTTTTGTCCCAATGATCTGATTTTGGAACTCTGGCCTCCACAACAGTGACAGAATAAATACCTATTGCTTTAAGCCACTCAGTCTGCAATTTATTGCAGTGGCCCCAGAAAACTCACACACAAAGTATGTCCCACGCAGTCTTTGGGACATACTTACATTTAAACAGTTGTTGTTTATCCAAAGTTCAGATTTAGCTGGTTGCCCTCTATTTTATCTGGCAACCCTGATTGCCAGGGCCAAAGAAAGGGGCTTTAGTAATTTGCAGGGAAGCTGGTTGAGGCTCTCAGGAAGTGGACATCCTTACACTAGGAGTCTTTGTGAGCATTTGTGAACACAGTTCCACTGAACCCGTTTGAACTTTACTCTGGACAAAAAAGGGGGGCAATTAGACAGGTGTTAATGATTTATTCTTTCAACAGTCACTTGAGCAACTTCCTATAAAGCAGCAGCTCTGTGTGAGGGCAGAGGGGTAGGACATGAATTGATCCAATACCTGATGAATCCTGCCAGATAAATCCCGTGAAATATTGATAACACCCGAGCTCGGGTGATTCCACGGCACGTTTCTGATACCTGAGCTGCCCCTGGGAGTCCCGCACCCTTCCTGCGGGGTGGCGGGGCCCACGCAGAACCCGGGCGGTCCCCGGGCCCTCGGGTTGTGAATCCTGCTCGCAGAATCCACGTTGTTAGAGCTTTAAGGGACCTTGGGTCATCCAGAACAGGCAGGGGGTCCTGGGACACCTCAGAATTGCCCCAGACATCTTACCAAAATACCAAGCCTGGGAAAAGAGAAAAACAGATAGTTTACAGGAAAAAAGCAAGAAAAAAAAAAAAAGGGTGGGGACTGAAAAGATGCTCGACTTCACCAATTATAAAGGACCGCTGATAAAGCCACAGAGAGATGCCACTGTCCCGTGGATCAGGTAGCAGAGATCTGGAGGGGAGGTAACCCTGCAGCTGGCTGGCGTATGCTGTCACCTCCTCTGGAGAGAAATGTGGCTGATCCATCAGATGCCCTTTGACAGAGCATTGCCACTTCTAAGAATTTATCCTCGGTATGTGAGCAAAGGCATCTGTGGGAGGATGCACTGGGGAGCCGTCTGTTATGCAAAAGTCTGGAAATAATGGATATGGAACTGGTTAATTAAAGTGTGGTCCCCCCCATCCGCCCGAAATGCACTGCTGTGGTCGACAAGGAGGAGCTGTCCTGTGTTCCCGCTTGAATAAAAAAGAGGGAGGATGCCTGTCAATGAGGCCGTGTATGTGGAGCCTGGCTGGGAGGAAAATGAAAATCAGGTTTCGATGTAGCCTCTGGGGAGAGAGATTGTGGGTGCTGGCAGGGAACGTCATTGTCACTCACTCTGAACTCTTTTCAACTGTTGATGTTTTACATCGTGTGTATTTTTTTTTAAGCTAAATTCATAGATATGCTCAGGCTCATATATATGCTCACTTCAGACGGATGAAAATATCTGGAAGGAGGGTTCTTTCAAAGGCCCCCCCAGGGGAAGCTGACAGGCATGACATCCCTGGTGGAAAAACTCTTCATCCTCTAATTTCAGAGAGATGGAACCTCTGTGACATTTGTAGGCTAGCCTGGGCACATCATTGTCTTCGACGAAGGGCCTTCCGGATGAGTTACAGGAATCCGACTTACCAGGAGCACACACACTGTGGGGTGTGTGTGTGTGTGTGCAGCATATCTGAAGTGTGTAATTGAACACACAGAGCACCTGCTGGAGCACTCCCTTGAGATAGAGGTGGATGGGGCAGGAGGACAGGGGAGGTGAGCTACCGTGTTATTTCAGTGCCCAAGCCTTGTTGTGCTTTGGGACAACCCAAACTAGCCCCACGAGCCACCCTGGTCCCCAGAGTGCCTGGTAGCCTGCGTTCCAGGTGAGCCGCCCATGGATGAGTTCTCTGGGGCGAGGCTGGATGATGCACCACTTTACAATTTTCGTGCCCAATCCTTTTATATCAAAAACAACTTCAGTGCTGTTTTCTATCTTCTTGCTTTCACACAAATGACCTCATCCTCCCACTGCTAGCCGGGTGGCACTTACCGTTTGGAAGGGGGGAAAAAAACAGAAGCTGCCATTCTAGAACCTCAGCAGTGGGGACAAAGGTGAGGGGCTTTCTGGCCGCAGCCCTGCCTCAGGGGACCTGGCACCGCGGCCTGTCTCCCGTGGAGTAACTTTCGTGAGCAGCTCCACACTCTGCTCCAAGGCCTTGCCAGTGTCCCTCCAGAATCCCCCATGTTCCTCGAAGGACGTAGAATGTGGCCCCGAGACCCTGCTCTTTGGGGTCTCCTGCACCCAGAGAAGCAGAAAGACACTTCTAGTCTCCTCTTTCGGGTACAACAGAGCAATTCTCAGAGACCTTCCAATCCTCAGAGGGCCTCATTTCAGTTTTAATTATCGTGTTGCCCGTTGGCTCTCTCCAGAGATGCTGACAGGCACGGCCACGGCTAGAAGTTCGTGCCCCCCGGCCCTGAGCATCTCCCACTGTTTGTTAGTTAAGGGTCACTCTGCTTGGCCTATAGGACCCTGAACTCTCAGAACGTGGAGGTGGAAGGACCCCCAGGGGCCACCTGGCCCCAGCAACTAGCCACTGCCCAGACCTCCCCTGCTGCCTTCCTGACAGAGTCACCCAGTGCTCTCATGATGGTGGCTTGTGGCCTCTGTTGACGATGAGATGGGGGGGGGGCATGGAGGGAGGACAAAGAAGGGGCCAGCAGGTGGAAGTGTTGGGAGGTGCCCCAGATGTGTGACATCCTTAGAATGGATCACCACTTTCCCTTCAGTTCCTTTTTTCCTTCTCAAGGGACCTTTCCCCCCACACCTCTCCTGCTCTCTGAGGTTATACTGAGAAAAATCCACAGAGGTGCCAGTGCAAGGTGTTAAGGCCCACGAGTTTGGCATTTTAACAGAAGCCAGAGCCACTTGAGAAATGAGGTAACAGCCTAAAGAGGGAAAGTGACCTCCCCAGAGCCACACAGCACGTCCATGGCAAATCTCAGCTAGCACAGGTCTCCTTCCTCCCCTTGCACATCCCCTCCCAGGCTCCACGTGGCTTCCCCGGCAATGGCTGGAGTGCCAGAGGGGGACTCTCAGACCCACCTGGCCAGTCGTGGGCGTCACCTTTCGCTACAGCAGCCAGGCTGAACTGGGTTTACTCCTTTTGAAAGGAGAAGCATACACCCTGCTTAAAAACGCCTGCTAATTTTCCTAGAGAAAGTCCACAATTCCTGGAGGATGCCTGGGTGTCCCAGGTGGAATGGCTTTCCCCTCTGGTGTGCTTAAATAACAGAAGCAACATTTGTTGCTGGAAAATATCCATTAGGTTAATGAGATTTTTCTGCCCACGGAGATGAAGCACTTCCCAGCAGTGGGCATACTGCGGTTGGACACGTTGCGGTGTGAACAAGAACTTCAGAACCGCCATTCCATTTCGCCCACCCACGTGGTAAGCCCCGCGAGTGGAGTGGGCTCATTCATTTTTCTGTCCACTTTGGCCATTTGCTCCCTTGCTGTCTCCTGGAGCCACCTTGCTGTCATTTCCAAAGTCTGTGCATCCCCTGTTAGCACAAAAGCTGCTCTGGGGGCTCCTGGAAGGTCAGCCCTCCCTGCACCTGCCTGGCCTATTCTTAGCAGCTCAGTTTTCCCCAAGTATTGTTTCAATCATTTATCGTTACCATGTCGTACTCAAGAAACGGACATGAGATGCTATTTATTTACCTACTTCTTCCCGCCCTCCTGAATTGCAGATGAGGTGTGGTGGCAAGGGTGAACGCCTGGGAGGAGGGCAGACCAGGCTTGACGCTTGGCTGTCCCCTCCTGGCTGTGTGACGTTGGGTAAGCAGCTTGACCTCTCTGAGCCTGGTTCCACATCTGAAAAATGGGAATATTAGCTCCTCTCTCTCCGGGCTGTGGTAAGGAGCGGCAATGATTCATATAAATGACGGGACACAGTGAGCGACCAGCTCTTAGTTATACTCCTGAACACCTACCGTGATAATCTGCAAACATGCCCCTGTGTTATTAAGCTCTCGGAGGCCAGGTTGTGGAACTGAAGATGGGTTACAGAGGGACTGTCACTTTCTACCTTCTGCACTGCATATTTTCCCAAATCCAATAGGTCTGTATTTCTTTTGTGTGTGTGTGTGTGTGTGTGTGTGTGTGTGTGTGGCTAAAAATTTATCATATTAGTAATGATTCTCATTATCAAAACTTCCAACGGCAGCATGAATTACTTTTATAATCAAAAAGAAATATTTTGAAAAAATTTTTGAAAATTTTTGAAAAAATTCACCTCAGTGACTCCATTTTCCACTCTTCTGGTGTTTTTGAGTCTTTGCTGCTCTGTCCACCTTCCAGCGGTGCTGACCTCTCCAGCCCTGCCTGTCATCACCTCTCCACCCTCACCCCAGCCACGCTCCCCTCCACCCGGGCAAGGTGGAACTGGAGGAAAGGGCTGCCCCTGCTGCCCTCCTCCCAATGCACCCTCACCCCTGCTGAGGCCAGAGCCCCTCATCCTGGCCCCTCACCTGCCCCTACCCTGCGGAGGACCCTGGAGGTTTCCTCAGACCGGTGTAGAGAGCTCCGCTCGGGTTAGTTCCTGTGGCCACACTCACAGACGAGCTTGTGGGAACCTGTGGGTTCTAGCCAGAGCTGACTCTTAATTACTCTGCCTTGTTCGCGTTTCTTCCCTTCCCTTCCCTTTACCCCTGTCCTCCACTTCTGGGCTCTAGCGGAGGTCAGTGGGCTCACAGCTCAGAAAGATTCAAAGGTTTCAAGGTGGGCCTGGCAGCTCAAAGCTGCTGAGGTCTATCGCAGACATAGACTCTGTTACTAGGCCTCTGTGGGCTAGCCTGGGCACCTGGATGCCTTAGACCAGAGAACCTTCCAGATGGGCTGTAGATAGAAAATGTAGGTGCTGGAAGTGTTTTTCCTGGGCTCTATATGCACCTGCAATGCACATGCTTTGTACAGATCCTAGGCCTCCTGTTTTTGTTTTTGTTTTTGTTTGTTTCGGTGATGGATTGGGCTTTCCCCCAAGCCGTGTGCTCTCCTGTGCCCTGACGCTGTTGACCAGCCGCCTGGCTGGAGTTCACAGTAGCAACAAAACAAAAACAGTAATGACTAAACAGTCATCACTATATCGCCCCACTGAATTTGCAGATTCTATCCATTTTTTCACCGGGGGAAACTGAGGCTCAGGGTGGCTAGGTAACCTTCCCGTGGTCCCTCAGCCCTTAGGGGTGACGCTCAGCAGTACAGTGGCCCCTTCCTCCTCCTCCGCCTGGAGGACACTCCAGCCTGAGCATTGCTGCCTCAAGGGGCCTCCTCTCCCCGGGCTGTATACCTCCTGCCTGGCTCTCCAGCACTGGGCCTGATTTCAGGGGCTCAGCTCTGCCCCCCTGACCCTCTCTGTCCTTCAAGGACACCAGACTGGAGTGCTCTGGCAAAGTATGGGGTGGCTGCACAGGGCCCGTCACCTGCAAATGCCTCCCAGTGCCTGGAAGTCCACAGACACACTCCTCAGCTCCCCACCAACCCGCAGAGGACATATCTGAAGTCCTGAGACAGTGGGGCGGCTCTGCAGGGAATGCAAGCTGCAGACCTCAGCAGTTAGAGAGACAGCTGACTGGCGACGCGGAGCCTTCATCGCGTCTGCCCCTCATCTGCTGTTTAGCACCTGGCACACTGTGGGTACTTAATACTAATTAAATTCATAATGAACGTCAAAAAGGCCGGCATGGGGTAAATGTATGCATCTTTGCACAATAGTTCTACAGTGTGATGAATGAGCCATTAATGGTTAATAAGGGATAAATGTGAATGTGGGAAAATCTGATTGCAAAGGAGTTTCCTCTTTCCTCCCCTCCCCAGATTTTTAAATGAAAATGTATGATAATTTCCCTTCGGTTGTCCTTGTAGTAGGATTTATGATGAAAAGAACAGGGACAAGAACTTTTACGTGCTTCTCCGTATAGTCTTGGGCACAAATTTGGAGTGCTTCTCAGTCGGTGAGAGCCAGCGCAGAACAGGCCGTGGGGAGTCTTCTCTTCCGGAATGGACAACCAGTGTCCCTTGCAGGAAAGTCCTCTTCTCCAGACCCAGAGCTGATGCCCTGGCATCCGTTTTGGGAGTGTGTCCTGTAAGACAAACTGGGTCAGCTGGGTCAGAGCATGGAGGCCGCTTACTCTTGTCAGTGCACACCAGCCAGCTCTGAGAGTTCAGGACACTCAGCCCTCCTTCCCGTAACAACCCCCTCTGGGCAGCGCCTGGGTGGCTTAGTTGGGGAAGCACCCAACTTTAGCTCAGGTCATGACCGCGTCGGGCTCTGTGCTGACAGCTCAGAGCCTGGAGCCTGCTTCGGATTCTCTGTCTCCCTCTTTCTCTGCCCCTCCTCTGCTTGCACTCTGTCTCTTGTCTGTCTCTCAAAAATAAATAAAAACATTAAAACGAAAAAAAGCAACCCGCTCTGGACGGAAGACCTTGGAGGAAGCACTGTGCCTGGCTTAGGGTCCCTGGGCTTGGAGGGAAATCAGAGGGGGTCCATGATTGCTTAGGTAAGTGGCTGACAATGAATTGCTTGGTGCCCCGAGGGACAAGGTGTGAAGAGCCCAGACAAGAAGCAGGTCACCAAATGCCCACACAGGAGTGACACTCAGGAGGCCTCAGCCAATGATACTGTCGTGTGGGAGTGCGCCTCCAGTATGGCCAGATCATTCCAACTTCTCAAGATAAATCAGAAATTGTACTCTGGAGGAAGATATCAGGGCACGTGGCTGGCTCAGTCAGTAGAGCATGTGACTCTTGATCTTCGGATTGTGAGTTCAAGACCCACGTTGGGGGTGGAGATTACCTAGAAATAAAATCTTAAAAAGAAAAAAATATCCACTCTCTTGGCAACTTTAACAAAAAGAAGAAGAAGAAGAAGAAGAAGAAGAAGAAGAAGAAGAAGGGCACCTGGGTGGCTCAGTCAATTAAGCATCTGACTTCAGCTCAGGTCATGATCTTACAGTTCATGGGTTCAAGCCCCTCTTCAGGCTCTGTGCTGACAACTCAGAGCCTGGAGCCTGCTTCAGATTCTCTCTCTCTCTTTCTCTCTCTCTCTGCCCCTCTCCCACTCAAGCTCTCTCTATCTCTCAAAAATGAATAAATGTCAAAAAAGAAACTGTATTTCAATTGAATGTCACATTTTCAAGTGTGAGTTACTAACTTAGAAGATTTAAAACTAATATACTCATGGGATGTTTGTCTGGTTTAAACTGTATCTGGAAGGATTCAAGCTAGACAGCAGGAAGAACTTCCTGAGATGGGGATTTTGAGAGCTTGGGAGAAGCATATCATATGGTCCTGCTCCTGCCAGTTTGGAATTGGGGTGACAACCAGGAGTCGCTTATGGAAAGTCATTTCCAAAGGAGTGACAGCAGATCCCACTGCAGAGTGCTGGGGCTGGGAACTGCCTTCATCTCTGTGGCAGAGGCCAGCCCTTTGTCTACTTTGGGATATTCTGGTGCCATTCTATTGGAAGGGAGGAGCAGGGACTGAAGATTCCCCTTAAGGAGGTCCAAAGCACCTGAGCCCATGACCCTCAGCAAATGGTTTTTGCTGACGGATACTCCCGAGTCCTGTCTCTGGGCAATATCATGACTGACCCTGGACGACTCAGCCTCCCGATCCGAAGGCCTTATGTTTTGCTCTTTGAGGGTTCCATTGATCTGATACTTGTTGGATGCTGTCTTTTAACTAAGGGACGTTTTATCAAAACTCCCAGCCAAGGTGTCTAAAAGTCTAAAAACGTTCAGCACGTCCAGTTGAAGGCCTACTATGTGCCAGGCACTAGGCTACTTGGAACCACTCAGTCCTGGCCCATGAGAAACTGAGTCTGGCTAGGGAAGAAACACACGCACACACACACACACACACACACACACACACACACAGGGGTTTTATAAATTAGTTTTATATGTATGGTAAAGGTGTTATTATATTGAGGCGTCTTGACATACTGTTCTCTTACAAGAGAGGACGCCTGGAGCAGGTGTTACCTGAAGGCTTCTCTCCAGCATTGGTTGTCCTCTATCATGACTCAGGGATTTTCACTGAGCATGGGATGGGAATGTGGGTCAGAGATGAGAATGATGTTGGGACTGGATCCCCACCAGGATGTCAGACCAGGCTAGGACTGGTCCCCAGAGCCATCAGGAGAGAATTGCCCCTCTGTGGCCGATTTAGCCCAGAAGTTCCATAGTGTTTACTCTTGAGACAGCTCCAGGGGACAGGCAGCTGGATGTGGTCTGACTGTCGCAGCTTTGCTTATGGGCACTGAGGGAATGCTGGGGGCCAACCTACCTCCAGGGCTCTGTGTGGTTCTGGTTTCCTCTCATAAAAGGGAATCTGAGTTTTTCTCATTAAAATCTTCTCTCACCTCTGCAGCACCTAAGGAAACCGCAGCTGTTCATTGACTCAGCCACTGTCACCACCGCGTGGAACCTTGACCTACCCACTTTAGTCTTTAGGAATAGTCCTCTTCTTGAATGATACAAACCGGTGAGGAAGTGGAACTCCACTCTCACTTCTGGGAAACAACTTGTCCTACAGTTCTTCTCACATGGCAGTGAGCTTTTACGCACACACTCGAGCCGAATGCCTGGGTTCAAATCCCAGCCCTGCTATGTCCTAGCTGTATGTATGAGCTTGGGCAGGTTGCTCGACCTCTCTGTGCCTGAGTTTCCTTATTTATAAAATTGGTGTAAAAATAACAATACCCACTTCATAGGGCTGTGAAAAGAATTAAGTGAATTTGGGTTTATAATGTGCTTAGAAAAGAGACTTGCACATAGCAAGTGGTAGCTGAGTGTTTGGATTTAAAAGATCCTTCAGTACATTCTCTGGAATTCACAAGTCCCCTTTTTTGCATTTCACAGCTAAGCCCTGTCTGCCTTGAAATCCAGTGTGAGACAGGCCTATGCAAATCTGCAGGAAGAGGAGAGAGAACACCCCCCCGCCCCGCCCCAGTCCTTGACAGTGACCTCAGGACATAGCCTCCTCTGTGGCCCCATCAAGTGCACAAAGTCTGGAATCTCCAAAGCCCCTTCAGATGCCAGTACCGGGCCACATGAGCTTCAGTCACCTGTGACTCTGAAGGCTCCTTTGCTCAGTCCATCCTCACTAGTAAGGGTCACGGGGAGTGGAGGAGGGCGTATCGACTCCCAAATACGGGGAGAGTGGTGAGCTGGCTTCCCAGCCTCCTCCCCTCTGTTCTTCTCTTGCCTGTTCATCCATTCCTTCCTCTTTGAAGGCAAAAAACACCAAAAAGCAAAAGCAAAAACAAAACAAAACAAAACACAGTGCCCAAGGCAGGGGAGAAGGGCCCCAGAGCTCCATGACCTCACAGACCTGGCTTTTCTGCCAGGGTGACTGTGACGTCATGCCCTCCCTCCATCCCTGGTCACACAGCCCCTGGGGCCCGCAGGATGGATGCGTCAGTTCCATCCCGCCTGTAGACCTTTGTGCACCCATAGCCCCCTTGCAGCCCCTGCTCAGCCCATCTCTGCCCGTAGGGGCTGCTCCTGCCGGTTTAGAATCCAAGTAACAACCAGGAGTCGCTTAGGGAAAATCATCCCAATGGAGTGACAGCACGTCCCACTGCTGGGCCCGGGAACTGCCTTCATCTCTGTGGCAGAGGTCCGCTGTTTGTCCACCGGCTCCTGGGCAGAGAAGCAGCTGCGAGAGCCCTCCCTGTTTCCTTAGGTAATGTTGCCGCCCTTCCCTGGGCAACACTTGGGGACCGGCACTTCATAACACACCCAGTGTCCCCCCTGCATCTTCCTAGCTGCCTGGATTTTGGAATTGAATCAGATCGAGACTGGCCTGCAGAGGAGGCCGATCTCCAGACCTCAGTGCAAGAGGGGGTCAGATTTTCCTAAGAAAACTTGCTGCGTTGTATGTGGGCGAATTTAATTGTGACTCCTGCACACCCCATTAGTGCCTTTCATCCCATGATGCCTTGCTTTTTCTTTTCCTTCCCTCTCCTTGTCCCTTGTGTTGAACATGTGATAGGAGTGCAGACATACATGTTTGTAGATTTGTTTATGCATGCAGTGACCATTTCAGTGCCTGCCGTGGGCCAGGCAGAACGAGAAGCTCTGAGAGGTGGGGATCCTCCCCTCCAGGGCCGCACCTCCCTCTGCTTGCGGACCCTTCAGAGATAGCATTTACTCAGGTCTGCCCCCATACGATGCTAGTGGCAGGAGGCAGTTTGGCAGGCTGTATAGAGAGGCTTAAAAATACTGCTATCCAGGGGTGCCTGGCTGGCCATCCTAGCTGGCTCCTCCTCTTCCAGCCAGATTGTTCTTAAAGCATCCTCAACACGGTTGGCACCTCCACATTCTCCCAACGTGCCCACCCTCCTAGCTGAATCCAGGCTGGACTTGGCCCTCTGTCTTTCTGTTATAACTGCTGTATCAGTCAGCAAGGCCAGGATGATGCTGCAGTGACAAACAAGTCCCAAATTCCAGTAGCTTCACACATTAGGCGCCACTGCTTCCCTCATCTTCCAGCCTTATGGGTCATCTTTTAGGTAATTGAAAATTTTCTGCAGCCTCCTGCCTTGGGGCCTTTGCATCTCGTCTCCCCTCTGTGTGGAATGTTCTTCCCTGGCACTCTCTTCACCTTGCTAAGTTACCCGTATCCCTCAGGCCTCTGCATATGCATCGCTTCCTCAGGGAAGTTTTCTCCCACCCCCCAGGCCACCCAGGTGCCCCTTCTATGCTCCTGTGACCTTCTGGCCTTTCTTGTGACACTTGTCTCACTTGATTGTCCACTGTCTCCCTCAATGGTGCCTTCACAAGGGCAAGGACGTGTCTGTGTCACTCAGGGCTGTGGCCCCAGCACCTGCACCCTGGTTGCCAACCTAACTACACATGAGATTCATCTGAGGAGCTTTTAAAACATGATGCCCAGGCCCTACCCCAGGCCAGTTGAATCCTAATCACTAGGGTGGGTCCAGCCATTAGCAGGTATATTTTTAAAGCACTGTAGGGAATCCTCTGCTCAGTTGGTTGAGCATCTGACTCGATTTCAGCTCAGGTTATGATCCCAGAGTCATGGGATTGAGCCCCGTGTCAGGCTCCATGCTCCATGAGGAGCCCATTTAAGATTCTCTCTCCCTTTGCCCCTCTTCCCCCACTCTCTAAAATAAAACAAACAAAAAAACCAGGATGGGAAAGATATTTTCCTAGGTAACAATATGTTAATTTCATATTTCGCTTCAGCCAAGCTTTATTATGCACCTTACATGGGGCAGGCTCAGTGCCTGGGAAGGGTATGATTATACCCATTGTACAGACCAGGAAAGTTACTGTAGGTGAGTGGGGCACAAATAAGCAGTAAAGGATTGCAATAAATATTAGCTCCACCATCAGTCAAAAACAAAATCTCCATTACTTTTTAAATCACTGCTTAGGCCTTTCTTCTTTCCTTATTACTCTCTCCTACCTGCCATCCGGTCCCCTTACTTCTAAGTACAGGGGGTTAGGATGACTTATTCTTCACTACCCACAGTTTGCATGTGTTTATTAAAAAGTTTTTATGTTTATTTTATTTTCAGAGAGAGAGAACATGAGTGGGGGAGAGGGAGAGGGAGAGAATCCTAAGCAGGTTCCATACTGTCAGCACGGAGCCTGATGTAGGGCTAGATCCCATGACCGTGAGATCGTGACCCGAGCCGAAATCAAGAGTCAGACGCCCAACTGACTGAGCCACCCAGGCACCCTGCACGTGTTTATTTAAATGTCAGGAATACCTGGCCAATGTTGGCTGCTACAGATCTCTGAAGCACACACTCCCAGGGGAACTGGTAATGGGTGCCCAGCCCCTGCTGGCAAGCTGTCCACCCTCTGGCAAGCTAAGTTCCTTTCTGGAAAAAGTGTGGCGTACTCTGCATAGAGAAATCCTTGTGCCTGACCACCAAGGCAGCCCTGAGGCAGGGCAGGCAGAGGGGCGCCTAAGCCCCATGAGGTTTTGGCTCTGTCCCTGGAGAGTATTTTATGTCATTGTTGAAAACTACGTAGGAGAGCTGAGATGGTCTCAGGTATCAGAAGACAGACACAATTTTGCTTCATCTCAGCACAGCCTTTAAAGGTGGGGTTATAGACTCACATTACAAATGAGGAAACTGAGGCTCAGAATGGTTAAGTCGCTTGCCCAAGATCACACAGCCAGTAAATTGCAGAATCAGAATTTGAACCCAGGTCTTTCATCTTCAAAGCCTGTGTTCTTTCCATTTCCCTCTGGTCAATTTTTTAATTTCCAAGATCAGACTCTTTCTCTTTTTGGGACACCTGCCTCCTGTCCCTAGAAAAAGGTAAATACTGTTAGAAGCTTTTCTGGCATGAGCCCACTCCAAATTTGCTTAATTTTGCTTTGTCATGCCTGCCCGGTTCCCCCGCTGGGAGACCGGGAAGTAGGTCATGGCTACAGGGAGCACATGCTCTGGCTGCTGTGAGGGTGGCCTCTGGTTTCGGGGCTGGGCAAGGGCCAGACCCCAATGCAGCACCACCCTCTGTGGGCCCTGCTCAGGTTTCTCATCCCTGGCCCTGAGAAGTCTTCATGAACCTTCACATCGTTGAGTTTTACATGGAGTATTGCACATTAGCAGGGAAATTGGTGGTTCAGGGAAAAATTAACCTTCATTCTCTTGCAGATCTGTGGATGGTTGAGCCTGGCCGATTGTGGAAGGGGTTTGCTCACCCATCACAAGCCACTTTGCAGAACGGTGGTATGAGCTGCTAGGCACCTTGTCACTTCACTTTCCCCTCCTTTATATCACAGAATGATCTTCAGAAATAACCATGAAATGAAATGATAGTAATAATGGCCAGAAAAGAAACAGAAATAAGAAAATGTTTCTCTGACTGAACTCCATACATATAATTATGCCACAATTACAAAAAAGAAAAGTAAATATTATGGTACAAAATAGGAAAAAAAGCACAAGTACTTATTAAACTGTTATTATATCTACGGAAGTTTGATTATTGGTTGCAGCCTGATATAATGATAATTTATGTAAATCGCTGTTCAGTTACTAATAAGTGAATTTTCATGAAAGTGAGACATCTACAGAAGTTGCCTGTAATTTAGCAACCACTAAATCATACCACGGATGTACTGCTTTACTGCTTAATTTTTTTAGTTTTAAACACGATAACTCAACAATTAAAAAAGAAGACATTTCCATTTGAAATATATTATTCAGACTCAGTAAAATATATCACGTGTGAGTAAAAGTTGTACTTACCAAGCACAAATATTACACTTGGCAGTTCACACTCAGTGTCGCTCTTTTAAATTTTAAACACAAATAAAAATCTCCATGTGGCCCCACGAAAGGACAGCATTAAAGTAAGTGAGCTCCTAGGTGGCCAAACTACCTTGGTTCACGCTTACAACCTACTTCCTAAATGCAGGAACGTGCTGTCTCACTGAGACTGAAGCTACAAATGGTGCCCGAAGCAAGCTCACAATTCTGAACTGTTAAGAACTTTCTCTTGCAACAACCGTGTGGAGCCAACTCCACATATGTTGGGGCCAATTATGTACCTGGGAGTTCTCCAAGTGACTTCTATGGAGAAAACCAGGTTTCCTAAAGGGTACGTTTTTTAAAGTGCTAATGTAAACCTTACATACGTGTTATTAACACTCACCAGCAATGACACCGATTGTTTATAACTTAGAGACCAAGAACACATTTTTGAGGAGGAGTATTTTAGCACAAATACCGTTTAGGATTCTAGGCACATGACACTCATAAAACCAGGCTGGCTGTTAGTCGGTTTTATTATTGATTTTGGATTCTGTACAGACAGTCCACCCCTTTATTACCTTGCCGTGTGGCAGCCACTTTCTCCACCTCACCCTTGGTCCCCACATTGTACTCCAGCCCCTTGTCCTGGTGGAGCCAAAGGGAGATTATAGAACTTTGCGGACAGTCCTCCTAGGACTGAGGAAACTGAGGCAAAGCCTTGTTTGTTCGGGGAAGATAAGGCCACTTGCCAGATCCCAGGTCCCTTGACCTTCTTCCTGGACAGGAAGAAGCCACTCTGGCTTGAGGGTTCCCTCTCCCAGTGCTCTCAAGTGTATCTGCACCTTAAAATGTCTTCTCGTGGAACTTTTGCTCTGTTATATTTACTGCCTTAAAAAAAAAAATGAATGGATAAACCAGAACAGGTTAGGTTTGAGAAGATTGAAGTGAGCAATGGGTTTGAACTACATTCCTGCAGGTTTTTCTTAGGAGGAATGATCTCTCCAGCCATTCACAATCAATTGACTGAATTCAGAAATTCAGTCATTATTGGTTTACACTTTGCATTATTGGTTTGTTTCCTTAAAATACAATCATTAGTGGTCATTAGAATATTTAAAAGGAGTGTGTTGGATCTAAATGATGCATGAATTTATTCTTCTTTTCCGAGAGTAGTTTATACTGTGGGTTTTAAATTAATTTAAAAGAACACTTTTCTTGGACAGTTGCCCAAACGATACCATCAGCCATACGGTTGAGAGTGTGCCCCCTGCTGGTGCTTCGGTCACTAGACTTTTGCTGGCTGACCGCCATTGGCTAGAGACTGGTCAGCCTATGAGCAGGCAGGGACTTGAGCATGTGACCACGCTGTTGTAAAGTCATCAGTTCTCTGGAGAATGGAAACCTGCTTTCTGGCACCATGTGCCTCCATCTGCTCTAGGAGGCTGATTTCTTGTCTTCCTTTGCTGTCGACTAGCTGGGTGTCTTTGGGCAACTTGCGTAGCTTCTCTGTTGCCTCATCTGCAGAGTCGAATAACCTTCTTACCAGACAGAAGGTGGACTCTGAGCGGAACGCCTTTTTGAGTTTCTCTCCTCCTAGAAGGACCTCTGATCCTTCAAGCTGTTTAACAACCACGGGTTAATAATTGGGAAAAGCAAAGGGAACACTTATGTTCAGATAAGCATGCACATTTTTGTCCTCTGGCTGGACAGTGACTGCGGAAGGAACTGCCTGCAGTTACAGCCTTCTAGGGCAGACGTCTCTGGAGAGGGCTGCTGTATCCAGGAGCCTGTCACTGGCATTTGAAAATTGACTGTGGTCGGTCTGCTGACTCTGACAGCTAATGGTGTACTGAGAATTATCCCTCCAAAGAGGCCTTTCCATTGCCTCAGGAGATGCCAGGCATCCCCTCCTGGGTGCTGTGATGCTGCCTCCTCCCTCAGTCCCCACCCCATCTGTTCCCCTCTTCTTCCCTCCCCAAGCCCTCCTTTCCCTCGCAAGGCTTTATGCTGCTGCAACCTTTTCTAATGAGGAAGCTCTGGCCAGGACCTCTTCAAGCTTAATTATGTAACCTGCCACTGCTTCTGGTTCAAGGATCACTCTTGAAAGGGGGTCAGAGGTGGGCACACGGCCAGAGCCAGTTTACTTACCCCCCGGAACTCAGGCAGTGCAGGAATTTGCACTCTGCAAGAATTAGCAGCTCCACTACGAGCCCCGGAACCAAACCTGCAGGAAGAACGCTCTTCATTCTTTGTTAATTTCCAGCAAACAGGACCGTCACAGAGAGAGCTTGTTGGCTGCTCTGGCTGCACAGGGAACTGTTCTCCTGGGTGTTGGCTCGGGGCCTTTAGCTGGTGCCTGGCCTTAAGTCTCTCTGATCTGGGCTTCTCCAAAACGTCTTGCCTCTCAACCATCACCCTCTTGACCAGAGGTGCCCCTTTGCCTGGAGATGATCCCTTTGCCTGATAATGACCCTGTCACCACCGTCTCCAGCCAAGAAGAAGGGGTTTGTTGCTCTGGGCCTGCTCTCCTTTCTAGTCTTAGCCCAAGTTCGCCATACTTAGCTCACAGAATCAGACTCTTGGGGGACAAGCCAATCTGCCTTCTCTCTTCTGGTCTGAGACTGTGGTTATCTTTTTGCCTTCCCTCCCAAACCACATCTGAGAGAGCAGGGAGCACGCCGTCCATCCCTTTGTCCAGCCTGGAGCCTCTGCACGTGGTAGGCAGCATTCCGAGAATGGAGTTGCCCATGGGGTCGCTTTGCTCTGAAACTATCCCTGTGTCGTTTAGTATTCGTATATGTTTCTCCTTGGCCAGACTGAATACACCAAAGGGCAGGAACCACATCTGCTCCTTTTTCTGGGTCTCTGGTGGGGGCTGGTACGTGCCTTCCCCATAATCTGCTCGCTGACCTAGTCCCTGCAGTCCCCCCAGCTGCTCAGCCAAGGCCAGGCCACCGGGGTTGCTCTGTCCTGTTTATATCATCCTCTCCCTGCCTGGCCTATTCTGCTGCCCATAAGGTATCCTGGGGCTGCCTTCAGTAATGGAGGGCATGTGTGCACAGGCATGGGCATGGTACCCCACCACACACACATACAGCCTCTAAGCACAGCATCAGTAATGCATGTGTGCACAGAAAGCTGCTATAAACTTCAGTACACAGCTGACATGCCTCAATCAGCCCCCAAGCCTCCCTCCACGGTGCGGTGACTGGCGAGCCTCTCACTTAGGAGCCCATTTCTCTCTGCCTGTTAATAATAGAGGCTTCCTACAACCTCAGTGTGGCTGCTTTGATTTAAAAGTGATCTTAACCGAAGAGACTAACGGGTGGGTCTGAACTTGCGCCTTTTAAGCACAAAGCATTACTCTTAATTAACAGGATTCTATCCTTTGATTAGGAAAAGGCCCTCCCCCCCATCACATCATTAGCTACCCACATCTGGACAGCTCCCAAAGCAGACTCCTGTTTTGAACTAAGCCCAGGTGTGTTCGCGGAACACCCAGAACGCTGTGAGAGCCATGAGTGCCATTTCAGCACACAGAATATGCAAGCCTGGGCTGTGTGGCAATCAGTGTGAGAAGCCCGGAGGGGTGACTCCCACCCCATTTCCTCCCACCTGGGAGAAGAGGTCTCTTCCATACATCTCACCATCCACAGTGGGAAAAGATCCCTCCTCCTGCAAGGGCCCACTCCTAGTCTGCAGATACATACGGGGTATGAGAGCACATTGGTTAGCCGTCATCAGTGCAGTTCCTGGGTCAGACTCCCCGCCTGATTTATTTCCTTCCTCCGCCACAGACCAAGAGGCAATGTACTACTTTGTTTGTGGCCCCTCCAATGGATGGTCCAGAGGCTGGGGCCATAGAAGGGCCAGAGCTGTGGGGAGGAGCTCTCTTGCACCTCTGGCCTGCTCCCCAACCCTGCTGGCATATGGGAGAGAAGGGAGGAGGGGGCCCGGCAGGGCAGGTGGAGAGCCACCATTCTGGGGTTCTCCTGGTGCTCAGTGGGACAGAGCAAGCCCTGTGGGCTTTTTGCATCATTAAGCTTGAGTGGAGGAAGGCCATGCCGTCGAATAGAAACTGATTTGGAGGCAAGCAGACTTGTTCACACCCAGGCTTTGCCACTGTAGCAGGGGGAGCCTCAGACAAGCGCCTTAACCTCTTGGAGATTCAGAGCCGTCAACAATGGCGCTGTTAATACCTACCTCACTGGAGGGTGGGGGAGACTGAGTGTGGCACGTACTTCAGGGTCTCCCATGATGCTGGCACATGGCAGATGGGCTGTCCCAGTCCATTTCTTTCCTTCCTTTCCCCCAAATCCAGTTGTCGTTAAAGTACCAGTCCATATGAGTGAGCAGACTTACTTGTCTGTTTGCTCGGGTAACTGACTGCTACCAACGTAGTGCCTTAAACCAACACAGACGTTTATCTGACGGTTCTGGAGGTCAGAAGTCTGACGCAGCTCTCACTGGGCTAAAATCAAGGTGTTGACGGCACTGCACACCTTTCTGGAGAATCTAGGGGAGGTTTGCTTTCTTGCCTTTCCCAGCTCCTGGAGCTGTTTACATTTCTTGGCTCATGGCCCCATCCATCTTCAAAGCTGGTGACGACCAGCTGAGTCTTTCTCATGTCACATCACTCTGACGCCGACTCTCCTCCCTCCATCTCCCACGTGGAAGGACCCTTGCGATTACACTGGGCCCACCCAGATAATCTAGGATCAGCGCTCTATTTTAAGCTCAGCTGGGCAACAATCTTAATTCCATCTACCTTCTTACTTCCCTTTTGCCACGTAAAATTAACAGATTCGTAGGTTCCGGGGATTAGGACATTGAACATCTTTGAGAGGCCATTATTGCCTACCACATTAACTAAAGGCAAATGCATAATTTTACCTAAGAGAAAAAGATTTAATAATTAATCTTTTCAAACCAGATCTGGAAGACGTGGGATAAGTATCTTTTTTTTTTTTAGTTTTTTTAATGTTTATTTATTTTTGAGAGAGAGAGAGAGCAGAGGAGGGGCAGAGAGAGAGAAGGAGACACAGAATCCGAAGCAGGCTCCAGGCTCTGAGCTGTCAGCACAGAGCCGATGCAGGGCTCGAACCCATGAACCTCGAGATCGTGACCTGAGCCGAAGTTGGTCAGGGTTGGAGTTGGTGGCTTAACTGACTGAGCCACCCAGGTGCCCCTAGGGATAAGTATCTAAATTAGGGTACAAATAATCCAAATTATACTTGATAATACCTTTGGTCACATTGTACTTTTTCTTTTAACGAGGTTTTTCTAAGTAAAATCAGTTCCGTTTGTATCCTGTTACAGCATCTTAACTAATTTTATATTTTTTTCACCTAAAAGAAGCCTTTAATCACTGGCTTCAGGTGTTTAGACACTCTTGATCCCTTGGATATTACTTACAAGTGCACATTTCATGGCTCCCTGGAAAATGCTGTCCACACAATAAGCCACAAGAATGAAAAGGAAATCACAGAGCTGTTTAATCGTAAACAGTCTTCTACGTGGTTTCTAATTACTCTGCTCTTTCTCTTGAACTGAGAACTGTGGGTGACAGGGTGACAAGTTCTTAGATAATCATATGATGTGGCTTCATCCTGAGCCCCCAGGCACCCAGTGACAGAGCATCTACTCCCAAAATGTCCCCAGGGCCACATGTGAGAAGAGCTGTGGACTTCATGCATGGCCTGCATTGGTGACAGCTTCTCTTAACATGACATGTTCCCTCTGAGCATATTTCGGATTCTGATGTCCTTATTTCTCTTCAGTAAAAAGAAGCACATTCAGTGATCTGTACGCAGTGAACTTACTTTGTCGTATTTTCGTTCGTTGTTGGTATAGCCTGAAGGAATCAGATCATCTCTCTCCTCCCCGACAGGAAACACAGATTGATGTCCTAGAATTGTGACGGGGATTCAAAGAGAACAGTGAAAAGTAAAATCTATGACATGGGCAAAGATAGCCTGTATAGCAAAGACGTGGTATTTTTTAAGTAAACAGAATAGCATCTGACCTGTAGTATCAAACACATGGGTTTGATGTTATGGAAAACAGTGGTTTTCTGCCTTACTTGGGGTATCCTCATTGAAATGTCCCCCTGACTTAGGTTTGTATCCTGGCTTCAGTGCTGACTAGCTGTGTGACCTTGGGCAAGTCACTTCACCTCTCTGTGCCATAGAGGGGCTCTTTCTTTCTTTCCTTCTTCCTTCCTTCCTTTCTTTTTTAAATTTTTCTTTAACATTTATTTATTTTTTAGAGAGACAGAGACAGAGTGCCAGCTAGGGAGGGGCAGAGAGGGGGAGACACAGAATCGGAAGCAGGCTCCAGGCTCCGAGCTGTCAGCACAGAGCCCGACGTGGACTTGAACTCACGAACCCTGAGATCATGACCTGAGCCGAAGTCGGCCGCTTAACCGACTGAACCACCCAGGTGTCCCGAGGGCCTCTTTTTTAAGGTCCATTCCAAGCTTGAGAACCCAGAATTATATGAATCTGTCCTGGCCAAGCAGGGGCTCCCAGACAAATGCCTGGAGAACAAGGTCTGCTTTGGGGGGAGGGGGAGAAGGAACAAAAATAAGAGACCTTGATGACAACGATGACAAACTTAAGGTCATTCCTGGTTAAGCCCGACACCCAGCTGACATAGCAGTTATATCCCATTCATTTTGGTCACTTGAGGTTTACAAAGGGGTGGGGAGATTTTGAGTTCCTTCCCCAATCACGATCACAGGGGAACATTCTCTCCTGGGGGCTGTCAGAGGTACGGCTGTTAGGGGGCTGGGTGGCCCGTACGAGGGAACAGGCTGGCTGTCAGATTTGCAAGACAGCATGAGCTGTGAGGTTGGGAAGCAGTTCGTGTTGCCCCATCTCCCCCCTCCATCCCACCAAAACCCATCTCCCTGCCCCACACACTCATTGGTTCTCCAGTTTAGTGAGGACCTTCTTTGGGCCGGGTGTGGGCCAGGCGCTGAAGCCACAGTGGTGAAGAAGGTGGCACAGCCCTCCCACCCTCAGGGCATTAACCCTCCTGGACCAGTGCCAAATAACCAGAGAATCACAACACCGTGCAACAGGCGTTTACTGGGGCACACTTGAGGGCGTCTGGCGGAGCCAGGAAGGGCTTCTAGAGCTTGAGTGGGAGTTAGCCAGACGCAGGGGAGGGCAAGTAGAAGGCTTTCCTGGCTGGGAGACGAGCACGCACAAAGGCCCGGACATGAGAGAGAGTGGCGTGGTGAGGGCGGCACATGCCGTTTGACAAAGTGTGCCTTGTGGCTTTCAGTGTGCATTCTTTCCTTCGTCAGTCTGTGAAGGTACGTGGAGCACCTAGCCCGTATACCGAGCACCGCACTAAGAACTGAGCTGTTTACCGTGGTTTAAAAAGACAAGTGCAGGAGTCTCCACCCTCAGAGAACCTCTAATGGGGAGTCTAACAGGGTACAATTAGAGTATGAGGGGACAAGTATGACGGTGAATGCTGGACCAAATGTGGAGTGGAGGGAGGTCATAGGATCCCTACCTGTGTCTCAGGAACGTGGAGGTTTCCAGCTTAATCCCACAGACGTGGGGTCAGGGACATGTGTGGTGAAGGCTTCAGAAGTGAGGGCGTCGTGGTGTTTCCCCTTCCCCAAGACATCGGACGTGTGTGTGTGTGTGTGTGTGTGTGTACGTGCACGTGCGTGCACGAGCCCCTCCCCAGCGATCCCTGCCTCTGTCGGCATCTGCACACCCTGAGCTTTGGGAGGACAAAATGGTGAATACAGCCCGGGCCTGCTGGCTCGGAGGGCCTCTGACAGGCCCATCTCTGTGGCAAAACAGCCTTCCGGGTGAGCAGTCTGTTTCTTCCCATCCATTTTCCCTCCTTTCCCTGCGCGTAGCCAGTTCTGTGTTTTAATGGATGTGACCTTGCGCCTCCCCCGCTAAGGTGTCTTCACCTGCCACGCCCTGCTGGCCCACCCACCTGGGGCGGTGCCCTGTGGCCCAGCGTTTTTTTCCTGGGCCCCCCCTCTGCACTGTGGGGAGCGACAACCCCTGCTCCGACCAAGGCCAGGACCTCTGCTCTTCCCACAGAAGAAGTGAAAGCTTCTGAGATGGTACAAACATTGCAAAGCCATCTCTGTGGTTTGTTTTATCACAGAAAAACTTGCCCCGGGGGTTGGATCTGAGCCAAAGCCAGATTGCCCAGAAGAGAAGAGGTTTGTGTGCAAGCGTCTTAATCTCAGACGGTCCTCGGAGTGAACCACTTTCGAGCCGTTCAGGCCCAGGGCTCCAACTCCCCGCCCACAGCAGAAGGGCATCTGTATTTTTCGATTTAGGAAAAGAAAATAAGCTTAACTTCGAGCCTCTTTTGCAATGTTTTAAAAACATCTTTATTAAGATAATAACTCACAGACCATAAAATTTGCCTATTGAAAGTTACAATTCAGTGGTTTACGGTATTCCTTTAAGATGTTGATGCTGATGGTAATTCCTGAGACCCTGGGAAGACCCAACAGCAGCTCAGATACAGGCCGGGGAGACAGCACTGAGTCACATGAATGCCTCCCGCTTATGACCAACAGGCGTTCAGGGTCTCCCCTTGGCTTACACCCCCAAGGTATGGTGATTCCTCATTTTCCATGTAGAATTTATTTCCCATTATGTGTCTAAGTTTTTTGTACTTCTTTCTTGCTTCACGCTGATAACATGGAGTCATACGCATTAAGTGCGTACCTCAGGGGCGCCTGGGTGGCTTAGTCGGTTACGTGTCTGACTTTGGCTCAGGTCATGATCTCACAGTTCGTGGGTTTGAGTCCCGTGTCAGGCTCTGTGCTGACAGCTCAGAGCCTGCTTGCCTGCTTGGGATTCTCTCTCTCTCTCTCTCTCTCTCTCTCTCTCTCAAAAATAAATAAACATTAAAAAAAAAAAGTGTCCCTGAAAGACTACACATCAGCTGTTAGCAAGCCTGACCTCTTGGTCTCATTACCTTCCTCCCAGCATTGATTAGCCTTTCCCATCCAGGGGTCCCCACTGGCCCCATAGGCCTTCACCCCTGTCAGGCGCCTTTGGTGATGCTTCTACGGCCTCAAGTCAGAGCCCCACATGCACATGTCACCCTCAACAGCCTCTGTCTCCATGATCGATCACAAAGTGGCCCCGATGCCTAGAATCAATGTTAAGTGTCTTGGCTACCTCATCCTTCCAGCCTTGCCCGTGGCTGCAGGCAATTCGTGATATTTGAATCGAAGGAGAAGTGCACTGTGGGAAAATCCTTGGCTGTTACAAGGATGGTTTGCATTGCCAAAATGGGATGGTATTTGTTGCTTTTTATCAGATTATAAACCTAATATACGTCTATAAAACAGTATAATAAAACACAAATGTAGGGGTGCCTGGGTGGCCCAGTCGGTTAAGCGTCCGACTTCAGCTCAGGTCACCATCGCACAGTTCGCGGGTTTGAGCCGCGCACCAGGCTCGCTGCTGTCAGTGCAGAGCTGGGAGCCTGCTTCAGATTCTGTGTTTCCTTCTCTCTCTGCCCTTCCCCTACTCACGCTCTGTCTCTCAAAAATAAATAAATGTTAAAAAAATAAAAAATAAAACACAAATGTAGACCAATGAGAGAAAGTCTCCCTAATTCCACTTCCCTTTCCAGAGAAGACCTCTGTTCAGCACATAGCCTTTAGGACTTCTTGTATGCATATATGTGTGTGTGTGTGTGTGTGTGTGTGTGTGTGAGTGTGTGTGTGTGTGTTATTTTTGTTGTTGTTGTTTGTAAAAATTCTGCACAAGCACATTTCTAAAGCTACTTTTTTTTACTTGGTATTACAAGGTGGAATTCTCTCCATGCCTCTGTGTTCCTCTCCCCCATCCCTCTTACAAAGGAGTCAGCTTCATGCAGGGTGCTCCAGGACATGATTTTGGCCCTGTCTCCAGGCGTCACGGGACCAGGGGATGATCTCACTGGGTACGCCATCTGCCCTGGCTGGCCAGAGGCTGCATCGGGAGGGCCAAGGGGCACCACGTGTCGTTAGATCTAAAGTGGGGTGGGGCTCTGTGCCCTATGAAGACTGTTTAGTCTGAAAATACAAACAGGATACAGAAAGGTTTGGCTAAATTAATGGGTGATAAGGTTGTCATGATAATAACCACAGGTGGAGCTTACGTAGTGTTGTCCAGGAGCCAGTGATGGTCCTAAGCACCTGACACATTAACTCACTTAAACCCCACATTTCATGGACAAGGCAGTGGAGGCTCTGAGAGGTTGAGTGACTCATCCAAGGCCACCCAGCTGGTAAGTGGCAGCCTGGCCCTAGTGTGTGTGCTTGTGCTTGACGCCCCTGTACCACACTGTCGTTGACTCTGGCCCTGATGCCGTGTCAGGGCACCTTTGTCAAGGGAGGAAGTCAGGGATGGCGTGCCTGCCCAGGTGTGGCATTTCTAGCGTGTGGTTCTTGTGCCCTTCCGGGACGGCGCTGAGCTCAGGCTGCTCATTACTGAGGGACAACTGCTAATTAGCAACAGCCTCCCGGCACCTTCCTCTCCCCCGCGTCTTTCAGAGATGTCCTCAGACTCAAGCAGTAGAGATGAAAATATCTTAAAAACGACTGCCTTTCCTCCTTCATTCTTCTCTTGCCTCCCTTTCTCCTCTGTGGCTCCCATCTAATGAAATGTCCCGGCAAACTCCGGCCTCCCACCCCACCCCTGGGCCCTGCTCCCAGCAAGCTGAGACTTGGTGCCGAAGGGTTCGCACGCCCTCTCTGAGCCTGTCTGTCATTGTCGGGGCACCTGCACGGGGAGGAGTGGGGGGCACAGACCCCCTCGTTCTACTTTTGACATTTACCTTCTCTCCACCACTTCTGAGACCTTTCCGGAAGGCCTCCTTCGTTCTTCCTCTTCTCCCCGGGCTGCTCCGACACTGCCTCTCCCCTCTTTGGGCCATTATTCCCCCTCCTTCAGGGCAGAGGCACGGCCCAAGGCCCTCACATTGGCCCCTTATCTTATCCCTTCAGGCTAAGCCTCCTCTTTCTCGTCTTCAGGTACCTTCTCCTGTTCATAACTCACCTGTCATGACAACAGCATCTTACATGAGTCCAGAACAGTTCACTAAAGTGCTCTCTCTCAGGCATGTTTCCATTGACCTTCACAGCCACACTGTGAGACAGGTATCATCATACCCACGTTCCAAATGAAGAAGCCGTGGTACCGAGAGGGCAAATGACTGGCCCAGTGTCAACCAGCTAGTGGTCCCTACTCAGCCTCGAACCCAGGGCTTTTGACTCCACACCAGGTGTCCTTTCCACCCAAATCCATGGAGAGCTCTCAGCTGAGAACAAGCGTCCCTCAAGAAGATTGGAGCTGATGCCTGCATCTCAGAAGCCATGGGCTCAGGGAGTCCAGCCATTCATTCAACTGATCAGGTTGGACTCGGTGTGTGTCACAAAAGGAGTTGGGGTTGAGCGGCCTCTAGGTGCACCTGTCGGGGAGACACAAAGATAGCATCTTAAGATCGGGAGACCTTGCTTCATGGAGAGCCCCAGGGTGGGCGGTGAAGCAAAGCATCCTCCAGGCTCACATTTGGGCTTAGAGTAGAGGGGGCAGGGTGGAGGCTGCCTCCCCAAACCCTGCTGTGAGGGTGAGGCCGGGCAGTGTTCTCAAAGTGCCTTGAGAAAGGGGCAGCCAGAGTGCCATCCATCAGTGCCAGTAATGGCTAATGGTGCAGCAGGTGCATTTCAGAACCCATGATGCTCTTTGGCACGTGGCCCCAGGGTGCCTCTGAGAGGCTTCCTGGCACCCGAGGCGCTGCTGAGGCAAGAGCCTGACTGAGGAGTCCCATTCATCAGATGTGGCCACGTCTTCCTGTCTGAGACGCCACTCTACCCTGCCTGGGGTCAGTTCTGGTGCTCAATACCAGCCGACTTCCCATTCCTGAGCTGAGCTTTCCAGCAAATGGCCACACACCAGACTCTGTCCCCAGCTCTGCCACGATTTCTAGGTCCATTGGAGGTCCCTCAGCCTCAGCCTCTCTGTGTCTCAGTTTCCCCAGCTGCAAAATGGAGCTAAGATTGGACGCGTGCACCTCGCAAAGGTGTAGTTGGGGCGGTTCCTCCTACATCAGGACTGTGCGGTGGAGCTTCATGGTTCCTGGTGGAGGTCTCCAGAGACCCACCCAATGTCACACCCACCCAGTGAGGGCTAGGACTACACATTCAAAGCCACGTGCGGCCTCCCCTACTCCCCAGCCTGAGCAACTGAGCCTCAATACATAAAAGGGAGATAAGATAATAATGTTCCCTACTTCACATAGGTTGTAGGGAGGATTAAATGAGATAAAAATGTGTAAACAGTGCCTGGCTCTAGAAATACCCTTTCTTCCTAAGAGATGATTATGGATGGCTAAAAAAAGTGGGGGGGGGGGTCAAAGTTTCCCCCGCCTCAGCACTTTTTAAGTGTAATCTTGTGTTGGTTTGTAGACTGTTTGCTGCCTGTTGGAGCTGGGAGGCAGACACAGCTGTGATGCTACAGATTATATCCACTAAAGATCAACCAGAAATAAAGCTTATTAATACAGCATATTAAGTGAATAAAATAGGCTATAGAGCATAGTCTCATTTAGGGAAAATTCTATGTATGCACAGGAGAGGTGTCCGCAAGGAAGTTCCCTAACAATGTTAAAAGTGGTTATTTTGCTTTATTCTTTTACATTCTTGTATTTAACTTTTTAATGATGACTATGAATCACTTTTATAAAACAATGCATTCTCTCTCTCCCTCTCTCTCTCTCTAAAGATTGAGTGGTTTTCCCAAGAAAAACAATTTTTTTGCTCTGATTTTTTTGGCTCTGACATCAGAAGAAACTCTTCCTTATCCATTTGGTGCTCTGAGTTCAGGGGATTCATCTCAGGTAGAATTAAAGTGGTGGCCAGGGACATTGGCAGTTCCTGAACAGGACAGAGGCTCAGCAGCCTGTCTCTACCACCCATCGGGATGTCACACGACAGCACTGTCCTCATTGAAGGCTGATCGAAAACTTACCAGAAAGGGGGTTGGAGGGAAAGAGACTGCGTTTCTGTAAACAAAGGCCACCCAAGCCTGACACATCACCCAGCCAGATGTTACAGCCCCATTTCACTATACCAGCCGTTACAAAGGAGGAGAGAAGGCTTTAGTGAGCAAAATAAAATGAAATAAAACAGAAGCCTTAAGCTTAACACTAAGATTGTCCTCTCAGACACAATCTGTGAATTTTCTTACGATGGTGGACATTAGCCAGCTGACATCAGCCATGACACATTGTGTGTGCACAGCAGCACCACCACCCCCCAGAAAGCAGCCTTCATTCATGCTTTCATACAACTGTTGATTGTTCTCTTTGGATGGACGCCCAGGATTATTCCATTTTCTTCTTACCAACCTAAGTCTTCCCTCACTGTGAGCTCCTTTATCCTCTCTCCTCTTAATTTGGCAGTTATGCTTAAAATCTGGGTATTTTTTACTATTGTTCAAATTTGGTTCTAGAACATTCTGTGGCACGCTGTGCTATGATGTGACCATGAGCTCACATTTTAGTGCTTCTCTGAGGGAGGAGCCATGTCGTCTTACCCTCCTGCAAGTGAGGACTTCCCTGTGCCTGTCTCTGTGCTGGGCACCACCCATGGGGGGCAGGGGAGGTGAAGGCGACACAAAAGGAGACGCGGCCCCTCAGACCCTCACAGTTGGGACTGGCTGTTAGCGAAGGGCCTCTGAAGCATCATGGTTGCCAGGAGTCAGCCTGAAGGGCGCGTTGATTCAAGCCCTTGAGACTCTTTCTCTTCCTTTGGGTACAGTTGGCTCCTTGCTTCCTGAGTAGAGGGATTTCCTAATGACCTGGGACCCAGACTTCACCTCACTCAACCCATGAGATGGGGATGCATTGCCCTTTCACTAATCTCTGTCTTAAAGTAAAACAGTTGGACCATAAGCACTAAAGAATAGAGTGTAAATGCAAAGAGGAAATTTTCTTTTAAAAAAAATGTTTATTTTAATTTTTAAGAGCTTATTTATTTATTTTGAGAGACAGCACAGGAGGGGGAGGGACAGAGAGAGAAGGAGAGAAGGAGAGAGAATTCCAAGCAGGCAATGTGCTATCAGCCTGATGCAGGGCTTGAACTCACAAACGGTGAGATCGTGACCTGAGCCGAGATCGAGAGGCAGACACTTAACTGACTGAGCCACCCAGGCACCCCCTCTAAAGAGGCAATTTTCAAGGGAAGTGAAAGGTTTAATTTAGTTGAGCGAGTGTCCTGGTATTCCTAATCTGGTATCTCAATCACTGCTGGATTTAGTCTCCGTTAACAGACCGCTTAAGGAGGTGAGACTCCGTGCCAGGCCACCTGGGCTTTGAACCCTGACTCCATTACATGCCTACTCTGAGACCTTAGGCAACTTACTCAACCTCCCTGTGCCTTAATTTCCCCATCTGCAGAAGTAGGCGTAATAAGAGACAGGTGTATGAATTAAATAAGTCAATACCTGGAGACACTTGAAACACGGCTCCTGTCATTATGAGGGATCCTGTTTTCCACCCTAGTGCACTGGCTCTTTCCTGATGGTACAAAAAAGGGACCAGAGCAAAGGAAAAATGGGATGCAGGAGCCAAAAATAACCTTGAGGAACAAAGTTCACTGGAAGGTTATTTTTAGATTCTAAATTATCTCTACTTGATCTTTCAGCTATCTGAGAGAAGAGGTCCATTTAGGGTATTTGTTTTTTTTTAATGGCAGCTTTATTGAAATACCTACGGTGCCGCCGTGAAATTCCCCCTTCAAAACGTACAATTCAGTGTTTTCAGCATATTTGCAAAATTGTGCATTGTCACCACTCTCTAATGGCAGTGTGGGATTTTTAAGCCGAGGGGGTCCAGGGGCTATCACCCTTTGTCTGAACGGAGCCAGGGAACAGGACGGGCGATTCCGCTTTCCGCTGAGTCACGGCAGGCACCCCGGCGGGGCCTGCGGTCATTGCTCCGGGAGAAGCCCGCCGCCCGCCAGGCGTCTGCTGCCCCCTAGCGAGGCTGCTGCTTGGCCTGAAACACCCCTGCCCTTGAGGTGCGCTCGCGGAGGTGAGATTCAGACTCTCAAAGCTCGGTTGGGATCGGGTAGTGAGTCTGCCAGCCCTGAGCATGGAGAGCCAGGGCTGCCCTCCACTCTTACTCCAGCCTGGACAGCGTCATTTCGCCCAGTCCTGGAGGGGAGGAGAAAAGGGTTGTGCTCCTTAGACTGTTGGGAAGGCACCAGTAGGAACCAGTAAGATATAGTAGCCTCGAGATGGGCTTTATCATCAAAAGATCAAAGTTCAGACCCTGCTCTGCCCCTTGCTTGCTGTGTGACCCTCAACAGGTTACAGAACCTCTGAGCCTGCTTCCTCATCCAGGGAGTGGAGACAATGATTCCTCTCATGAGGTGTCTGTATTACAGAGAAACTCTCCCTCTCTCTGAAGCCCCTGTGACTGGCTTATAGACAGGGCTCACATAAATAGATGCTATTAATACTCCAAAGCTGCCACAAGGGTGTCCAGTGTGGCCCTGGCTTATCCAAGGAGCTTTCTAGAACCTGAGTTGCTGATAACCAAACTGCATTGCTGTGGGTAAGAAAATGAGGAAGCATAGGAAGGATGGCAGTAGGCACAGGAAGGCCATTTCGTCCTCCTCTACATCAGGTAAAGACTACCCTAGGTCAGAAGAAACCTACAGACCCCCGGGGGAACCGTACAGGAGGAAAGACCTGGGTGGGGAGCGGAAGGAGGCATCAGAACTGCCAGGAGTCCACGTCCCAGAGGGCAGCAGGGCTGAGGGAGCGGTATTCGAATCTAAGTAAGGTCCCAGGCTGCCTCAGTGGTCTTGGGCAAGTCATTTAGTCTCTGGGGGCCCTTTACCTGTCTCGGATTTGGGTCCTGCCCACCTCTCAGATTTGTAGCGAGCCTCGATGTCGTCATGGAGAAATGTCCAGGAAGACAGCAGATGAACTCCAAATAGTGAGCAGGGCCCCCTGGCAGCGTTTCAGAGGTCACCTTTCATCTGGACTAGGTGCCTGGGGTTCCCTCATCCACCACCGGACACCTCAAAGGGCAGCCTAGGAGGCTCAGAAAACAAAGGTACCTCTTCAGGTAAGCTGCATAGAAGACGTGAATTCTGCCGGGCAGAAAATTTGCTCCGTCTTGCGGCCTGCGGAGGCCCCATTCTTTGGGAGCAAAAGGGACCCGGGGTCTCACCTACACATCCCTGTGCCCCATGGGGGCCCAGCCTTGGTGAAATGAGGAAGAAGTTGAAGATTGCCAGGGGGGCCCTGCCCTTCTCTTTCTTCTACCATCCCCCCTTCCGGCCCACACCTTTCTCCTCCCTCCACCCCAATTTCACCATTATCCGATAAAAGTCACAACAAAAATTCCATGTTAGCTTGTTTCCGAACTTGTAATTTATTAAAAGACTGCAAGCATCCATCAAAGGATAAATGGGTAAACACAATGTGTTATGTCCGTACAACGGAATCTTATTAAGGAATGAAGCCCCAGCACGAGCCACAACATGAAGGCGTCCTGAAAACATTAGGCTAAGTGGAAGAAACCTGTCACCAAAAGGCCACATATTAAATGATTTCAGTTATCTGAAATATCCAACAAGGGTAATCCATGGAGACAGAAAGCAGATTGGTGCCTGGCAGGGGGTGGGGGTAGGGGGTTCAAGAGAAACCGCTTCGTGGGCACAGGGTTTCTTTTTGGGGTGATGAAAATGTTTCCAAGCTAGTAAGAGATGATGGTTGCACAACACTGTGAATGTACTAAATGCCACTGGACTGTTCACTTTAAAATGGTTAATTTGGGGGGCGCCTGGGTGGCTCAGTCGGTTCAGCGTCTGACTTCGGCTCAGGTCATGATCTTGTGGTTCGTGAGCTCAAGCCCTGCGTCGGGCTCTGTGCTGACAGCTCAGAGCCTGGAGCCTGCTTTGGATTCTGTGTGTGTGTGTGTGTCTCTCTCTCTGTCCCTCCCCTGCTTGCATTCTGTTTCTCTCTCTGTTAAAAATAAACATTAAAAAAATTAAAGTATATATATATATATATATATATATATAATGGTTAATTTTCTGTTGTGTGACTTTCTCCTCAATCAAAAGAAAACAGAAAAAAAAAAGACTGAGTAACCGCGGCCCTGATTGGATTCAGGGATTCTGGGATTCTCTTTCTCCTTCTCTTGCTGCGCCTCCCTCTCTCTCTCAAAATAAATCAACTTAAAAAAAAAAAGTGGCCCCTTTTAGTTTCCAGGTTTAACTCAACTTTTGTGCCTTTCCTACAATTTCTTCCCTACCTCCCACCCCACTGCCTTTAAGTCACCGCCGGGGAAAACAGGAGGTAGGAAATGAGGGTGGGGGTGGTGGGGTGGTGGGAATTGGTTGATTTAGAAGAATAAGAAAGCAGAGTGCAGCCTTAAGAAAACAGCTCCCAGTGTGTTTATTTTCCTGTCTGTGTGTCCCTCTTAGATTACAGGGATCCGTGGGGTGGTGATCATGTCTCGTCTGGGCTGTGTCCCCACCTCGGGGGTTGTGCTTATTTTCGTGTTTTCAGTCTGCTGTCCTTGGCTGCAAGTCTTAGGGCTGGGATGTGTGGCGGTACCATTTATTGGAAGAAGAGAACTTTAGTCAGCGAGCCCGTCTGTTCAGGGCATAAGTGGAAGGTGGGCTTTGGGACTTCTCGACTTAGCCAGGAGCTGAATGTGGCGAGCTAATAGTGCGTGTGGGTCCCTGGTGTCTCACGCCTCCCAGGCTCCTTTGAAAGAACCGCTTTCTCTAAAACCTGTGATTTTAAAATATGAGCAACAGGAGCACCTGGGTGGCTCAGTCGGTTGAGTGTCCGGCTTCAGCTCGATGATGGCTCACTATCTGACGGTTCGTGGGTTTGAGCCCCGCATCGGGCTCTCTGCTGTCAGCGCAAAGCCTGCTTCAGATCCACTGTCTCCCTCTCTCTCTGCCCCTCCCCCACGCTCTCTCTCAAAAATAAATACACAATAAACATTAAAATATGAGCAGCCACTGAAGATGCCCCTTTTCTACAGGAGGTAGCTGCCTAAGTGGGGCCAGGCCACCCACCCTCTCCCCACCCCCAGCAGAGGTCCTGCTAAGCTCATTCTTTTTTTTTTTTTTTTTTTTTTTTAAAGAATTCATTTTGTGGGCACCTGGGTGGCTCAGTGGTTAAGAGTCTGACTTCGGCTCAGGTCATGATCTCATGGTTGGTGAGTTTGGGCTGTGCACTATCTCTCTCTCTCTCAAAATAAATAACATTTAAAAAATAATAATAGCATAAGTAATTTAAAAGAACAATATCGGGGCACCTGGCTGGCTCAGTCACTAGAGCATGTGACTCTTGATCTCGGAGTCATGAATTCAAGCCCCATGTTAAGCGTAGAGATCACCTAAAAATAAAAAGTTTAAAAGGAAGATCACAAAAAGAGGAGACTCAAATTACAGAGATAAAGATGAAAAAAAAAAAATGGAATAAGCCAAAGTAGGATGGATGAACCAGAACAAAATGGCATACTCAAAAATCTAGAATTCACAGTTATGAATTACTTTTAAAATAAAGAACTAAATATTCTCAATAAAGATGAGAACAGAGTATGAGCAAATGACTTTCTAGTGCGGTTCTGTGGACGTGAAGTACTGTCTCCTGCTGGGGCTCTAGGGGGCGATGTGTGCATGTGTGTGCATGGTGCTGTTAGGGACTTCTGAGCCCGACCCCCAAGAACGCACACCCAAGAGGTCTGGTGGGGGACCCTGAGGTGAGTGGAGGCCCAGCCCTGACCTCCGGGTGGGGGAGGCTGGACAAGGGTCAAGAGTCGGTTTGCCTCGCTGTTGCCTCGTGATGGAATGATCCCATTGCGTCTCTGTGCGTCATTTTCCTCACTTGCTGATGGCGCCCCTCTCCTGATGGGCCTTACATTTTAATGGGAAGAAAAATAAATAAGTAAGCAAGCTACTAGTGGGCAGCATTTGTATTTTAATGAAGTGGAAAGAGTGCTGGGCATCACGAGCCAGGCCCGGGAACCTGCCCACCTGGTGGTTCTGAGTATGAACTGATGTGATGCAGGCGAATTAAAAGTGGACATACGCGTAACGGGCGCGGCGGATGAGGTTGGGCATCCCTCGGGGAGGGGGTGGGGGGCGGAGATCTGTCTGCCCCGGGAGGTGGGCCCTCTCTCCCCGCCCCTACCCCCATCCCCCTAGCGCTTCGACCCCTCAGCTCAGCTTGCCCGCCCTCATCCTCCCATCTCCCTTCCCCAGGTGGGCCTTGACCCAGGATGGCTGAACCCCGCCAGGACTTCACCGTGATGGATGATCACGCTGGGACGTACGGGATGGGGGAGAGGAAAGACCTCCCCTCTCAGGGGAGCTACACCCTAATGCAAGACCACGAGGGTGACGTGGACCAGGGCTTGAAAGGTGAGTGCGCAGCCACGCATGCGCAACAGGTGCCTGGGGGGCGGGGCGGGGTTGGCGTGGGTGGGTGGCCGCCAACCTGCTTGTCAGGAAGGGGCTGGCCCGAAACAACAAGCTCTTGAAAGGAATTTTAAATACTTGATTGTGTTGGGTTGTCAGTAGAGTGAAGCCTCATAATTTGAAAGGGCCAAGATAACTCAAAATGTGAGGCCGTTTGAAAATGTACCCTTCCAAAGAAGAGTCTGACACGTGTGTGGACAGTGGCATGACCAAGATTGCAAGGGGCCTGTCAGTCTGATTTATACCCGGTGCTCTCTTGAGTCTTTAGCCCAATCTATTCACCTTTAGATCAGCAGCATTCATGAACATGAAAAATACTGGGCTTTGTATGTTATTTTTATCTCCTCCTTAAGAGCCTGTCTGGGCCCTCTTTCAGCAAGGTCAGCGCTGAGATTCCTGCTGTACCTATACTAACAAACTGGATCCTCTAAACCTCTAAATATTCTTTGTTTTATTTTTAAGTTTAGTTATTTATTTTCAGAGAGAGAGCGCAAGAGTGCACAAGTCGGGGAGGGGCATAAAGAGAGAGGGAGAAGGAGAGAATGCCACGCAGGCTCCTTGCTGTCAGCGCAGAGCCCGACACAGGGCTTGAACTGATGAACTGTGAGATCGTGACCTGAGCCGGGCCCTTAACCGACTGAGCCACCCGGGCGCCCCTAAATCCCTAGATATTCTATAATACAGTCTTTGGGCCAAGTTTTCTCGACCTCCTCCTCTCCCCCACCAAACACCTGTGTTTCATGTCCACGGAGTTTGGGGAGTCCCATGGAGGGCACCAAGCCCTCTCTCCTGCTTCTCATGCTGTCCTCTCTGTCATTGCCAAGTGATACCCAGTGTAAGAAGACCTCCATTCCTGCCCTCCAGACCCATTCCTGAGGAGACAAAATAGCAAACAGCCTGCTATTCTCTTTCAGTGCTAAAAATAATAAAAAATACTTTGCACCCTGAGGTGTGGAGCAGTGGCTGGAGGCGGTGGGGCTCCAAAGTGGGAAGGGTGCTCTTCTGGGTGCATCTGTCTGGGAAGGTTCCCTGCAGGAGGTAGGGTCACCAGGAGGACCCCTGGGTTGGGGGAGCACGAGGAATGATAGTCCCTGCTCGCAGGACTCATTGTGGGGCCTGGTTTCAAAGGCGACTTCTGTCTCTCTGTTGAAGCAGAGAGCGTAGGAGTCAGAGAAACCTGGGAATCAGACAGGTGGGCTCCTGGCTGGTAAAGGAAGAGTGGATATACTGTCCTGGGGAGCTCAGAGGCTGCCCTCTGGCCTTCTTGGGGCCTCCCAGCCCCAGGTGCTGGGGGAGGGGAGTGGGGGGAAATACCCACACCAGCCAAGTGTCCCAGGGGGCCAGATCTGCCCTCTGGGTGTCAGGCTCCAAATGGTGGTGAGAAATGTTCGTCCTTACCTCTCCCAGGCCATAGCCTGGCTCCAGCCAGAGCTGCTAAGGTGCAGCTCCCATGGAGGGCAGTGAGGAAATCTGCTTTCTCCTTTGAGTCCTGCTGGGTGCCCTTCCTCCCTTTGTCCCCGACTCCGTTCCCCCCACCCCCGCACCCCATCTCCTCCTCTCCCACGGTCTCCTTTTCCTCCTTCCCTCTTTCCCTTCTTGCCTTGATTTTCTTTCCCCTGCTGTCCCCCTCCACCCCCGTGGCTCTACAGCTCCTTTCCGTTTTCTCTCCCCACCCCGACCCCAGCCATATGGAATGAAGGGTACTGGCCCCCAGGACCTCGATCCCAAAGGTTAGTGGCACTCTGCTTTCTCCCTGCAGCCCTACCTGGCTGAGGCAGCTTGGGGTGGGAGCCAGCATTTGCCTTGTTCCCTGATCCCCTGATCCCCTGACCCCTTGACCCCCTCATTGGGGCCCTGAGAGCTCCTTCTTCTGAGGACCTGAGCCCACACATCCACGTGCAAGTCTCTGTTCTGGGTCATGATGACCATTGCCGCTTCCACAGTCAAGTGTCCCAATTTGGGTAATAAAGTTTATGACCACCCTGCTTATAAGGGAACTTCCTTAAAATGGTAATTGGGGCATTTTTCTAGAACTCTAGGATTGCAAAGGCCTTCACCACCAGTGTCTCAGGCAATGCTCACAACTGCTGAGGGCAGATGTCACTTTCCCCGGTTGACAGATGACAAGCGGAGTTTCCTCTCTGAGGTCAAGGGCTGATATGCGGTGCTGCCCCATCAGAGGGATGTCTTTAGCTCCTTGTCATCTGTTTTGCCCCTTGTCACTCAGTCAGGTCCCCTTGGAACTTCCGTTATTAAACCCTCATGGATGGAATCCAACTTAGAATTCTGCTTGGTGTGAATTACGCCAGTGACATTCTGTTTAGGGTAGGCTGGTATTAAAAATTAAATTTAAAATACATACAGTGTTGCCACAAATATACCTAATAGTATAGGATGTTAATAACTGGGGAAACTTGGTGTGGGGTATATTCTCTGTAGTAGCTTTGCAATTTTTTTTTCTATAAATCTAAAACTGTTCTTAAGTAAAAAGTTCGTTAAAAAAAAAAGGAAAAAAAAGTGTTTTTTACCATTCATATTTTTGGGGGGAGAAATGAAATTCAATTTGTAAAGTTAGAACGAGTTTACAAGTTATTTTGTGTCTCAGAGTTGTCTAAGGTATGTTTGCTAAAACTGCTCAATTCTTTAACATAAAACACGATCAGAAGTTCTGTGCTAAAACAAATATATGATATATGATATATGATATATGATATATGATATATGATATGTGTGTGTGTGTGTGTGTGTGTGCAGATTTTAAGTTGCTAGCCTTTTTGTCACTGCTGTGAAAGGGAAACATTTGTAGATAGTTTGCTTACCTAAAGAGTATACTTCCCAAGAAAGCAAGTGATACTTAAGAGATTTCCATCACTCCCATCAAATTTGTTCTTGCTTCTAAGGATTTAGGAGGTATTTCTATATGGGGCGTGAGCGGTATAACTTGGCAGAAGCTGTGTCACTTTACTAGCAACATTTTAGATACGTGACAGACTATTTGGAATCATGACAAGAAACCACGTAGAAAATACTAGAACAAAGAGTATCTATGTGGAGGCTCAAAGTTGGACAAGGACTGGATACAGCCAAGAGCTTCCAGGTGGGTGAGGTGACAGGTGGTTAACTGATAGAGGAATGCACCCTAAGGAATTAAAAGGTGTTTAAGGGTTAACTTGTTAGATCTTCCAGATAAGACGTTCGGAAAAGGCTTCTTCCTCCTTCTTTCTGTCCCTCCAAGAAATTTAATAAGGCTAATTCAAATGATAAGGATGGCAGGCCCCAGGACAGAGTGGGGGAGGGGCTGCTAGGGGGACAAGCATGCTTGGGGCGCTCTCCATATGCTCTTGTGCTCTGACAGTCAAGCCTGGTTAGTAATAACAAGACCCAGCACACAGTCTGCAGATGCTTTCTCGCCATTTGTCCAAAGCCTTCTTGAGGCAGTTTGCAGGTTTGTGTAAGCCCCAGGACCAGGGAGCTGTGCGTGTGCTGGAAATCTGTTTAGAATTAGTCCTTCTTTGGCCGGATGGTCGCCCCCAGGGCTGGGTATCCATTGGCGGCATTTTAGCAGTGGGTGTTGGATCTCTCAGTGCAGTGGCACACCGCTTGCCCTTTCTCGTCTTGGGGTTCTGCTTTGTACACAGGGCAGCCCCGCAGACCCTGCCCTCACCCCCAGGTGGAGTGGCTTTCCCGGGCTCCACCAGAGCCTCCTTGGCTTCGGATTCTGAAAGGGCAGTTGTCTCCGTAGGTAACTGTGGCTGACGTTTCAGGTGCGACTCCAGTCCTGCTGGTCAGTACTTGGAGATCTTTCTAGGAAACGAGCTGGGTGAAGTCCAGACACACGATCCGACGTCCAGTTAGAAGGCACTGCGTCTGCCCTTTTCAGAGGAAGGAGTTGGATCGGAGTGGGTTTCCAGGCGTTCTACCTGTCGTCGATGAAGGGTTGCGCTCTCCCATGAGCCTCTCTCGGTCAGGAAAGACGCAGCAGCGGGCTTCCTAGTGTCGGCTGCCCTTTTGTCGGCATGAGAGCCGAGTCTCTGCTGAAACCGCGGGCTGATTAAAAGGCAGTTTCTCCTCTTGTCCGGGAACGAGCACCTGCATCTTGGCCTGATGACCCTGCTGTGGGGACACCCGTCCTGTCGGGATGGGGGTGGGGTTGGTCCCCCTTGTGACTTTATCACGTGGCCACGCCCCATCCATCTGGGTCCCGCGCTGGGTGGTTTTCGGCTCCGAAAGACACTGCTCCCCATTTCCTCCTGCAGGCGGAAGGAGGGGTGGGGAGCGGCAGCCGTTCTGAGGGGCTCATTGTGTATGTTCCAGAGTCTCCCCTGCAGACCCCCGCTGATGATGGATCTGAGGAACCGGGCTCTGAAACCTCGGATGCTAAGAGCACGCCGACGGCAGAAGGTGGGCCCTCCTCTCCTTGCCTCACTGAGACAGCTCCTCCGTGCCTCCAGCCTGTGCTTAGCCGTGCTTTGAGCCCCGCGTGCCACCCTTCCCGGCTGCGTCCGCTGCTGCCTCTCCCGCTGGCTGATGGCCATGCTTGTTCGGTGCTTTGCAGGATGGGCTCAGGCCCGGGAATGTCACGGGAGCCAAGCCCTGCTTTGGTGCCTCGCTCTCCAGTGCCGTGTTTGGGCACCTTCATCGTGTGTGTGCTTCGAGGCAGCCGCGTTTGGAGAGGCTGGGTCTGTGGCCGAGCGGGGCCTGAGCAGAGCTCCACAAAGCCCCTGCTCCGTGGCAGCTGTCCCCCCACCCCACACTCCTTCAGAAGCCCCTGCCCCCCTTGCTCTTCTCTCATGAGCCACCAGGTCCCAGTGCAGCCATTTGGGTGAGAGAGGGGACGGGTCAGTGCACATCTCCAAGCTCATACTTTGGGACTGATCTGGTTTAGTATCCTTCATTTCTTGGGCTCTCGGCATGGTCCAGGGCTCTGGACCTTGGCCGAGGTGTGCATTCCAGCACGCCTTCTGACCTGTCCTCTCTAGACGTTTGGTGTCTAGGTTATTACAAAGCTCCTCATGTATTTCCTGAAGAGCTCCTTGGTCCTGATTTTGACCACCTTTTCTTGCTTCCCTTCTGAGTCAGTCAACACTGCATTTGGTTTTAGGTAATGGAAAACCAAACTAGCCGGGGCCCAGATATGAAGAGGTTTGTTGGTCTCACTTAATAACATGTCTGGATGGCAGCAGGTCTCCAGCGTGATCAGTGCTCTTCTGTCTTTATCTTCTGCCATCTGTAATGGTTGGATTATTGCCTCGTGGTTACAAGATGGCTGCTGCACTTCCAAGCATCACATCTGCCTTCCAAGCAAGAGGAAAGTAGCAAAGCATGGCTAAAAGGGCCCTGAAATCAAATGTGTTTCCTTTTTATTAGGAAAGCAGTTTTCCTGCAAGCCCCGCCTAGCCGACTTCTGCTTATGTCTCATTGGCCAGAGCTGAGTCTCATGGCCACGCCTGGCTATAAGGGGGAGGCCGGAACATGGAGCGTGTTGCTTTCCAGACTCATAAGTAGGAGAAATCAAGGGATAAGGGCATTGAGAATGGCTCTTAAGTAACCAGTCTGAGGTATCTGCCCTTCCATTCCCCCCCCCCCCCCCCCCCCATTCATCCCCAGGGAGGTTCATGGTTCTCTTCTCAGTACTCTCCTCCTCCTGGCTCTGCCCATGACTTTGGAGGCTGTCACAAGACGAGAACGTGTCCTGGCATCTCCCCAAGTGTCCACCTTTGAATGAATTGAGAAAGTGCCTGTCAATTGCTTGGTGTAAGGGACCATCTGTGGGGGAGAAAGTAGGTGTGGCCCTGCCCCCCCCCCCCCCCCCCCCCCCCCCCCCGGTTCTCAGCCCAGTGAAGAGAATACCCAGGCCAAGGGCTCTTTGTGCTCCTTCTTAGAGCTGCTGATGCAAGACATTTCCCGCTGATCTGGTTAGGACAGTTTTGCAAGTTGCTACCTCCCTGAGGTCATCAAACACTAATGCCAGACTTCATAGCAGCCTCCTAAATCATGGTTGTCAGTGGCCCCATCAACATTATTCTGGAAGAATCTTCCAACCAAGGCTTGCTGCACTCTGGATCCTGTACATGTGTGGGCCCCGAGAGTTTCCACTCCCTCCCCACGAGGAAGGGGACTCTGCTGGGGCTGGGCTTGGCCAGGCGGCTCTGCCTGCTCCCGAGACGACCGTGATTAAAATGGATTCCATTTGACTAAATTGACTCGGACTCTTGGAAAGCTTTCAAAGCTGACAACTCCTTATGTCTGCCTGGAACAGCCTGGGCGTATGCCAGGGCACTGCTTGGGGAGGAGTGCTGAATTGGAAGGTGCTCACCTTGATGAGAGGCTGACAGCAGCTCCTGGTGGTGGGTTTTTACCTGTGGCCTCTGCTCTGCAGGTGGACCATCTGTTAAGCCTATTGTCAAGCACCCAGCTCTGGACGGGACCAGCCTGTTCATTGCCACCTGGGGGAGTCTGTGCTTTTAACCATGAGTCACGGACTCACAGGACAGGGGGCTTAGAGCTGGACGAGAACTTGAAGGTCACCTGGCAATGATATTCCCATTTTGCAGATGAGGAAACTGAGGCCCAAAAGGCAAAGGTCTTGCTCAAAGCCTCACGGCCATCTGATTTTAGACATTTCCTCTTTAAAACACCTGGGCCCGTCCCCGGCAGTCTCTTCTGCTGCAGCGTCCACACCGGGGCTGTCCCCGGCAGATGGCCTGGGCATCTCATGAGGCGGTGCCACCAAGCAAGATATTCATGTGCTTCCTGGGGAAACATCAGGCAGGGGCGCGGCTCTGGGTGTTGCTTTGTGGTGTTGCTTTTTGCATGCCGCCGAGTCCCCTCCTGCCTCCCCGCCCCTGCCTGCTCCCACTCGAGAAGTAAGGTGAGGGGCTTGGCCTGGCTTTCCTAGCCTCCTTAAGGCGACTCTCGGTTTCCAGACGCGACAGCGCCCTTAGTGGATGAGGGAGCCCCCGGCGAGCAGGCGGCCGCTCAGCCCCACACGGAGATCCCAGAAGGAACCACAGGTGAGGGTGACTCTCATGGCTGGGTGGAGGCGGCCCTGGCCGGGTGCCCGGCCGCCCTGCAAGGAGGAGTGGGTGCGAATAGGGGTTATGCTGTCTCCCAGCGAGGCAGCAACGTGGGAGGACTCCCGGTTTCTGGGAATCTTGGGTCATTCCAATCTTGGTGCCTTGATGGCCGATGGCTTCCGTGGCTGCCCGCCAGCCTCCCAGAGGAGGGAGGATCTTCTGGATTCCGTCCAGCTTCTCCCTCCATCTCAGCCGGCACAACAGCTCCAAGCTCTCTGCAGGGTCCTCCGAGGCAGGCTGGTGGCAGATCACCCCTGGGCTCAGTCCACCTTCCTGCTGGGGCTCTGCCCAGTGACAGGGTCACCTCCTAACAGACAGTTTACCGCCTGGGGCACCCAAGCGTGTGGCAAGGTCTCATGACTGACCCACGCCTTTGGAGGATCTTAATGGGACAGCCCCTAGGGAGCTCAGCAGTGTGACCTAGCATCCATTTCTAGAACTAGCTTTTTCAACGTATCTGCATCGAAGAGGCGTGACGAGACTGTCCTGTCAGCACAGATGATGGGGGTCGCGCAGACAGGGCACCTACCAGAAATGGTGGTGGCCTCCAGCCCCCTGGGACCCTTAGGAAACGGCTCGCTCAGCCCAGAGCTCTGGCCGCCGTCCCCTTCTGGTAGCGTTCTTTGCGCTTATGTAAACGCTCAGCTGTTGGCTTCTGGATTGGGAGGGCACTGAAGAAGATGTGCAGAAGAGTTCCAGACAGGATGTCACCAGCACTGGAGAATGGGGAAAACGTCCCCAGACAGGAGTCTTGTTTCCTTCCTGAAGACGGTGCTCACGGCAGCTTTTTGGGAAACTGCAGCTTTTTCTCGGGGCTCCATTCGTTGAGAACCCCCATGCAGAGGTCCAGCGGCAACCGCCCCTCCCTCCACTCGTCAGAACTGTTTCTGCTTTGTGAGTTGGTCTTCTGAGATGGATGGAGGCATGTTCTTGAAGCTGGATGGCCCTCGTCCTTGACAGTGAAGGTCGTTTGAAGGCTGAACAACGATGAGCTCTTGGATAACCTGATTTTTGTACCCCACCCCCACCCCTGTGCCTGTATAGTTTACTCAGTGGGAGAGCCCTTCCCCTCCAGGGTGAAAACTGTAGCCCGCTTCTGACTTTTTCATCACTGCTAGGCGATCAAAAGTACCTTAGTCTCGTCGCAAAACACAGTTTGCGAGTGCCGGTTAGAATGTCTGGTCCCATCCAGTAGCCCAAGCTCATTCAGGGTTGCAGCCCCCCACTTTGGGGCTGGGGAGATGGAGGGGACGGGAGGCAGGAAAGTTCGTCCTGGATCAGCACTACTGGGCACGGCTTCACGCTCTCTGCAGCGTTTAACGTCGACTCTTTCTTTTGTGGGCACCTGTTTGGAATCCTTCCAGACTCCTCCATCCCAGTCATCCCCCAAAAGTCCCTCCCTCTGCCCTTGATTCCAGCAGGCACTTTGCTCTCTTCAGCCCCTTGGAATCTGCAGATCCCCTCCAGCCTTCTGCTGAAGTTGGCTTGTTTCTATGGGCAGCCCACCGGCCATGGTCCAAGGCGCCTCCACGCTGCTGCCTCCCTGTGTCCATATCGGGTCCGTGGGAAACACAAGGGCATGCTTTGCCCAAGCAAACTTGGGGTGTGCAGACTGACCACAGGGCTGCAGCCACACCCTTCGCTCCGCCCCCAAAGCGGGGCCAGCCCATCTCTCCTCTGGTTTTCCCAGGTGGGATTCTGACAGCGGTCCGCCGTGTCACTAACCACAGGGGATACGCACCAAGTGTCTCCGGGTGTTGCCTTGAAACCCTCCCTTTGGGGCTGAGGTGGGTGGTGGCCATGCAGCCCGTCCTCTAAGCTCCCAAGCCACCCTCTCCACCCTTTACATCCTCAACGAGATAGGGAGGATTTAGATTCGGGGGGCTTTTTTTCAGCTGTTGACCTGGATGATGTGTAACCTAGTTTCGTCCTTGGTTAGGTGTCTTACATTCTTGAAACTTCTCCTTTGAGGCCTACTGGGGATGCAGTGTGGCCGCCCCACAGCAGGAATCCTTGCCTTGCTGGGATGGGAACCCCTGCCTCTTGGGGCTTCAGGGATGCGGAAAGCCCGTGTAGTGATGTGATGGTCCAGCCACGGCCACACACCCTACCTCCTCCCTTTGGCCTCTCTGAGCACCTCCCTTGCTGGGAACTGGGGAGTGAGGGGGCGTCAGGGTTATCAGCAGCCTCCAGTGTCTGACACGCACCGGGGCCAGGATATTGCAATTCTGCACCCGCGTGTGAGTGCAGTGACCTCCCAGTGCCACGGCAGTGATGTCATTCCCATGTGTCCCCCACCCCCTTCCCCGTGTTCTCCGTCTCCAGGACTCTATGCCACTTAGCTGGACCTGCTGTCACTCTGAACCTTTCTACCGCAGCCTCGTCAGAAACTCAGACAAAATCTGTGCTTGAAGCTGTCACTGTTTGACCTCGTGGGTGGCACAGTGTCAGCTTGCGGGGGCCCCAGAGCAAGGTCGTGTTTATGATCTGGTGGTTGGGGAGCCCACTGCCAGTCCCCTCACGGCCCTCACAGCCGCTGTTCTGGGACAGCCAGCGGGCCAGGTGTTTATAAGGCCATCGTGCAGCTGTCCAGCGACCCAGAGAATCTTTCTTTTCCCTCCTCCATGCCCTCCACGGCAGGCCTGAGCTGGTGACTTGGCATTTCTGTTTTAGGCATGAAATCGTAACCATCTCAGGTCTGGGAGAAAAGACTCGTGGCCCAGCCAGCAACTTGTAGGCATTTCTTAGGGGTGGTGGTTTCCCTGTCTCCATCCATCAGGGCATGCATGTTGGTTCTTCTGGCATCATGAGGCAAGTGCACGTCAATGTGTGCACCAACGTGCTTTATAAACTCTCTTCTACACAATTGTATCTGTTGTCCTGGAGCAATGTCCTGATTTTTCACTGCGCAGAAATTGGCATTGCAGTAAAGCTTACTGATTTTGTCACTGTTGATGATGTGATCTTCTTCATTTGGGGTGAGCCCAAGACACCCTAGACGCTGCTTACTCTCGGCCTCCTCCTAACAAGGTGGCAACTACTCCTGGCAGGTGGTTACAGGGGTTTGCCCAGTAGTTTGGAGAAAAGAACCTGCACAGCTGTGGGGCACTTCCCATACGCCCGGCATCTCACTAAACATAGTCATTCAAATTCTCGTTTTCACCGTCGTCCTCCGAGACAAGCCGTTTTCATCACCTTGGGGGTCTAGGTGAGGAAACAGAGGCTCCGAGAGGTTAAGTAAATGGCGGTGCCTGGATGCGAACCCCAGCCTGACTCCACAGCGCACGCCTAGTGCTTTCCTGCACCCTGAGCGCCCCCAGAGCACTGGCTGGGGCTGGGAGTGCACCTGCCGTTCGGTGGTGGTTCCCGTGGTGATGGTTGAGCAGTAAACTGCTTCTCTGACCTCACCCACCCTGCGTGTCTTTGTTGAGTGGGGCACTCGGGACCCTGGGCCCACTGTGGAGAAGGTCTTTCCTACAGGATCATGGTCACCTGCAAAGTGTGTGGGTACGGTGGGGTTCATTTAGTAACCTGCTTTTGTAGACATCCCCAGCAATAATATTTGCAAAAAGCCAGAGGTTCAGCCCCTTGGTACTTACTTGTAAGATGTGCCTTTCCTGAATGTTTTCAGAAAAATACTGGAAGATGCAAAGAACTTGGTTTCTGGCAAGCAATAACTGTTTTTGCTTATATCTTCTTCATTTGTTGACACATAAACCAGCTGAAGAAGCAGGCATTGGAGACACCCCCAACCTGGAAGACCAAGCTGCCGGACATGTGACTCAAGGTCAGTGGGCTAGAATCGCCTGCCACAACCTGGGGGTCAGGAGAAGGGAGATGGCAGCATTCAGATGGGTTCTACCCTGCAAAGAAAACTCGCACCTGGGCCCTAATTCATGGGTCCAGGAGGTTCTTATCAAAGATGGGCTAATCAGACATAGAAAGAACTCTAGACACACACACACACACACACACACACACACCTCTGGTTTTTTTTTTTTTTTCCTAACACTGTTTCTGAGTTATTCCTAAGGTATTTAGTGTCCTGAGAGAGGCTGGCCCTGTCCAGCCTGGGGAGTCAAGAAAGAGTGTCCAACAGAAACTCACATGTGAATGATAGGTGATTTTCTCCTCAGGCTGCCCTCTGGCCCTGTCCCAGGAGCAAGGCCTCAACCATATCTCCACCAAGCAATTTCTTTTTAACTTTCTCCTGTGCAACATTCAGACCTTATTATGATTTTCTTCTCAGGGACCAAAACTGTGTTCAAGGAAACCAACTTTCTGTAATCATTTAGCCCAAATGTTTTAAGAACTTAATTTTATATTAAAGATTCCTTATCAGGGTGCCTGGGTGGCTCAGTGGGTTAAGCATCCAACTTCAGCTCAGGTTATGATCTCTCGGTCTGTGAGTTCGAGCCCACATCGGGATCTGTGCTGACAGCTCAGAGCCTGGAGCCTACTTCAGATTCTGTGTCTCCCTCTCTCTCTGCCCCCACTCACTCTCTATCTCTCTCTCTCTCGAAGATAAATAAACATTAAAAAAAACTTAAAAAGAAAAAATTCCTTATCTCAGGAAATAGAGACCTCTGATATAATATGGCACTAGGTTCATTTTCTATCACCTGCTGCATCGATGAACTGGAGAGTCTACTGTATCATGTGGAACTTTCTAGACTGCCAGAGAGCTAGAAAGACACTTTTTTTCTCTCCAGAAAGTGATACGGGATTTGTCCAACATCTAGTGCTGGCATTGGGGCCATCTGGCTTTAGGAAGACTCTGGGCCCAAAGAAGTGTTTCATTGAGGGTTGTTGTTGTTTTTTTTTTTTTAATGTGCATTTATTTTTGAGAGAGAATACTAGTATGCATGAGCAGGGGAGGGGCAGAGAAAGACAGAATCTGAAGCAGGCTCCGGGCTCTGGTGGGCTCCAGGGTCGAGCTGTCAGCACAGAGCTTGAACCCACGAGCCATGATATCATGATCTGAGCCAAAGTCGGACACTTAACCCCCTGAGCCACCCAGGCGCCCGTTCATTGCCCCATAGTGGGCTAACCTCATTTCGCATAGCATGGAGAGGTGTGTTTTCACTCTTAGACTCACAGAGAGCTTCAGAAAATATTAGAAGGGATAATCAGTGTAAGGAAGAACCCCAGTCTGTGTGTTAAATAACTAGAACCCTGCCACCTGTTTCTTTCAGGTCATGATTTTCAAGCTTAGGTGAAATGAGAGGCTTTTATAACCACTGGAAATGACCATTTATTTCCATAGAAGTGGATTTGAGTTTTTTCTACAAGTATTTATTACAGGCTAGGTCTTCATGTCCCTGCAACATATTCCATGCGATGAAAAGATCAGGCCAACATCTTTTGTGGAAACTTTGTTTTCATGCTCACTCAAATTTTTTAAAAAAATTTTTAAATGTTGATTTATTTTTGAGAGAGAGACAGACAGAGTGTGAGAAGGGGGGGAGGGGCAGAGAGAAGGAGACACAGAATCTGAAGCAGGCTCCAGGCTCTGAGCTGTCAGCATAGAGCTCGACACAGGGCTCAAACCCATGAACCGTGAGGTCATGACCTGAGCCAAAGTGAGATGTTTAACCAACTGAGCCACTCAGGTGCCCCTGTGCTCACTCAATTTTTACATTTTTTCCCAGCAGTGGCCTAGAATCATGTAGCTATGAAGATGAACACCAGGTAGACATTTGCAGTGGGAAGTTGGCACCAGATCTGGAAAACGTGGTTTCTACCTCTGATCCTAAGGAGGACTTGATTAGGACTGCTGGTCCAAATTGATGAGCCCTGTTCCCTCCAGCGAAATCGGACATGCTCGTGATCCACAAACACACTTTATTTGCTAAAGGCCTGTAGTCCATTTTCAGATTTAGAAAGAGCCATCTAACAAAAGCATAGTTATTACATCTTATCCTTGCAGTTTCTGCTGCAGAAAGAAGGCCTCTGGTAGCCCATGTTCATGAATACCTGCCAGACAAGGACGTTTTAGGATGGCACTTCAGGAAGCAGAGTGTCAGATAAAGGAAGGCCTTACCACGTCCTGTCACACGGAGGGGTAGACCTTTCTCCTGTGTCATGAAGACCAGGCCTCCTGACAGGGATGTGGGGGGAAAGTTTATCCAGAGTCCTGAGGCCTGCACACTGTTTGCCCAATATTGTTTACCTTGGACCCCCCCCCGCCCCCCCCCCCGCTGCAAGATGATTGCTATGTTTATTACTGACTGAGCACTTCATAGTATTCTAGGAACTGAATAGAATATTCTCCCAGCCTCACTCCTTCCTCCAGAAATATAAGTTGCACGATGATCGGTTCAGTCAATACGCACACACGGTACAATCAAATATTGATGACTTTTCAAGACGTGTTCACTATTTATGTTTGGGGGCCTTTTTCTATTTTTTTAATGTTTATTCATTTATTTTGAGAGAGAGAGCACGTGAATGGGGGAAGGTCAGAGATAGAGGGGGAGAGAGAGAGAGAGAGAGAGAGACTCCCAAGCAGGCTCCAAGCACTGTCAGCACGGAGCCCGATTCGGGGCTCAATCCCATGAACCATGAGATCGTGACCTGGGCGGAAACCAAGAGTCAGACGTGCAACCGACTGAGCCACCCAGGCACCCCCCTCCTTTGTCTCTTTTTTAATGAAGGTCATTCCAGGTCTTACAGTCTGTTAGAGTACAGTAACGTCCTGACCGAGAGCAACTTCTAGAAAGCTCTGGGAGGAAAGCTTTTTCCAGAAGGCAAGGATGCATGGCTCGTCTAGGAGGTGTAAAGACTAGCATCTGCCTCGGCCTCTGGTCTGTTGAGCTGGTTGGTTGCTGAGAAGCCATGGTGCTGAGGCACCTGCTCAGGTTGTCTGGTCCCTGCGTCTCTGTCATTTGGGCTCTTCTTCCCAGCGGCTGACCAACGGTCCCAGTGAGGTGCTGCAGACCCTGCAGAAAGCAGAAATGAGCCTATTTTCCTGACAGCAGTTCACCAGGCAGCATTCCGTTGTTGGTCATCGCTATGTGGCAGGCACCGTGGTTGATGGCAGGAACAGGAAATGAATGAGATCGTGATCACGAGGCCCTGGTGTCAGGGTGGGGGTGGAGGCGAGCCAACAGGCAGCTACAGACTCTGCCCGGGTGGGGAGAGAAGGCGGGCATGTGTTAGCTGTGCGTCCACAACCGCACACCTGTGTGTGCACATGTATTCTCCACCACCCTCCCCTCAGCTCTTCCAGTCCCCCGAATCTTTGGCGTTCTAGGTTTCGTTTAGAGGAATTGTATGGCTTGTCCTGCTGGAACCAGATGGGAGGATTAAAGGGTGGGAATTAAAAAAAAAAAAAAGGATGTTTATTAGGAGTACCACAGAGCATGACTCTCCTGTCCTTAGTACACGGTCAGGTTCTTTAAGGAGGGTTCGCGTGAACGCCACCGGGATGAGCCACAAAGGGTGACGTGACCTCCACCAACTGCCAGCTGTGTGACCATGTGAATGCGGTGGTCTCGTGGGCTGGCAATGTCTTTGTCACGCAGGACCCTTTACGGCCACAGTGGTCTGCTGCACCTTATGCAAAAGGCCCGTACTTGACCCATGAGCCAGATAAATCTGAATTGTGCTTCTGTGTATAGGAAACTTACGGTTCCTGACGATGATAAATTCTGGATTTTCCAAATCTATCAGAGCGTGGAGCTTGAGGCTGGGTTGGTTTAGGGGCACCCGCTGGTTTCATTTTGCAAAAAGGGGAAACACAGAGAGAGGGAGGAAAAAGAGATCCTTGGGGCACTCAAGCCAGGTCCTGTCTAGAGGCCAGAATCTTCAGGAAGCTCAGTGTCCCTGGAGAGAAGGAGAAGCTTCTGTGGCCTAGTGGATTCAGCACAAGGCAGCCCTGGATGCTGACGTGCTCCGAGGCCACCCAGAGCCGGCGACAGAGGGATAATGCTGGTGCCAGCGGGGCCGTAGAGGTCACCAGGTCCAGCACCCCTATTGCAGATGAGAAAACTGAGGCGCAGAGAGGGGAGGTGCTCACCCAGTGTCACCCAATGAGTCAGTGTTAGGTAAGCCAATAGAGCTTTCATTCTGAGCAAAGGAAAACAACAAAGATGAGCCCAGAGCCCGCATTCCTCGTTCTTTGTTAGTTGGCCTCGTGATGCTGTTTAAACGTCCTTTTCTTATTTCAAGAGCGCGTTCCTTCTCTTAAACAATTAATGCATCCTTGCCAACCATTTGCCATTGCTGCCTCTTCAAACCCAGAGGAGTTGAGAGTTTCCAGCCAGCAGAGGGAGGTACCTTCGAGGCCCTTGGCCAATGTGTTTAGCTCTCAGGATCAGCCTGACCACGGCAGAGAAGCTTCCGGGGCCTCTGTGCTGCCTGTGGGGGAGAAACAGCCAGAGGCCCCTGTCCTAGTGGTCTCCCACCATTCCCAGCATCATCCCGTCTGCCAACCGCCTTCGCCAACAGGTGGCCCTCAGGAGCCCCACCAGGAGTGGGGACCAAAACCAGGGGATGGAGTCGAGGAGGGTCTGGCCTTTCCGAAGCCCGCCTCCCCTGGGTATCTCCAGACGGAGCCTGGGAGTGTCAAGGTTGTGCAGGAGATCCTCCTTGGGGAGCCAGGGCACCAGAGAGGTGAGGCCGCCGACCTGGGCACCCCAGGTCTGCCCCGCCAGCACGTGCCCGGGGCCCCCATCCTGCCTCATGGCCCAAGGGAGGCCACACACCAGCCTTCAGGGACAGAACCAGAGGACACAGAGGGAAGTCGTCATGACGTGGAACCACTGGAGTACCAGCTTGTGGGAGATCTGCACCAGGAGGGGCCACCTCTGAAGGGGGACCATGGCAAAGAGAGGCGGGGGGGCAAGGATGTCGATGAAGACCGCGATGTGGACGAGTCCTCGCCCCAGGACTCCCCTCGCTCCCACGTCGCCCCAGGTCTGCAGAGCTCCCCAGTCCGAGGCGGGCCACCCCCCCAGACAGTTTCCAGAGGAGCCACTGGCTTGTCCGGCTTCGCAGCTGAGGGTGCCATCCGCCTCCCTGTCGATTTCCTCTCCCAAGTTTCCACAGAGATCGAGGCCTCAGAGCCCCCCGGGCCCGGTGCAGGGCCCACGGCGGAAGGGCAGGACACGCCCCCCGGGTTCACCTTCCACGTGGAAATCAAAGCCAACGTGCAGAAGGAACAGGCACATTCAGAGGTGGATTTGGAAGGGGCTGCACTTCCCGGCCCCCCTGGAGAGGAGGAAGAGCCCCAGGGCCCTTCTGAGGGAGAGGACACAAAAAAGTCGGACCTTCCAGAACCGTCCGAAAAGCAGCCTGCAGCTGTTCTGCCAGGGAAGCCCATCAGCCGGGTCCCTCAACTCAAAGGTCTGTGTCTTGGGCTCCTTCGCTCCTTCCTGGTGACCTCGTGTGCCACCCAGTCTGCGGGCACTGCCACCAAGCTTCTGGCCCTTCCTTGAGTCCTGCTGCTTCCGAGGTTCCCAGAGAGAACCACTCAACCGACCAGCCGGGCACTGCTGCGCACCCTCCCGTGGCCTCCTCCTGCCCCTCAGGCTCTGGTAGCACGTGCTGCTCTCACGCTTGCCCGCCATGTTGCATGTCACCAACACCCGCCCAGCGCTTTCCGCCCCTTTCGTTTCTCTGGCCACTTGAATTACAACGGTCCTCCAGCCCCCAGCTGGTCAGCGTGCCGCCCTCCCCAGGGCGGATAACAGCCGGTTCACTTATGTGCCCTAAATTCATTGTCTAGAACCCTCCCAGCCCTTCCAAGGGGGCATAAGGAGCCCCGCTCTGCAAATGAGGAAAGTGAGGCTCAGAGAGGGAACGTAACTTGCTGAGGGCCACCAAGCAGTAAGTGACAGAGCCACATTCACAATCCGGGCGGGTCTGCTGTGCACGTCACACTCTTCCCTGGTCAGCACAGCACCTTCTGGAAGGTTCTCTGAGCCCAGAGGCACAGAGGCCGTGAGCCTGGCCTGTGCTGCTCTTGTCAGCAGACAACACATCACATACAGCACACGACACACGTATGAGGATTTGGGGGCAGCCGAGAGCCTGTGCTGAGCCTTCGGTTTAACAGCCCCCACCTCTACCCGCCCCGCCTTGTGGCAGGGGAGACAATGAGCAGAAACAACCTGTGCCGGGAACCCTGTCCCGAATCTTCTCTTCCTCCCCCGCCCTCAGCAGAGCCCAGGGAACCCTGTGCTGGGATTGCAGGGGCCTCAGCCCCAGCCCACTCTACCAGAGCAGCCCTTGGGGAGCCGGAGAGGTGGGAGGGGAGGTTCCCCCATGTTGGGGTCTATGTGTCCTGTCAGGAAGACGAGGAGGCCAGAGGAGGCCTCCAGGCTACAAGTTGGGCGCATTCATACCTTTAGGACCTCTCGCGTGTTTGGAGGGCTCAGAAATGGGTGTTACTTGAGCCATCCATTGCAAACTTCTATTCGATTTTTATTAGATTTTACTTGTCAAGAGAACTTAGAAATGTTGTAGATAAAGGAACCTGTGTTAAAGTTGAAGACCAAAAAAAGAAATCATATATCTTATTTTAAAATATCCTAAATTCCAAAATACTAGGGGACAAATACCTGTGATGCGGCAGATTATAAGAGCGTTTGCTGAAATGGTGTTTTATGAACACTGGCTATCGATAGATGTATCCAGGGGAAAAAGAGTTCCATGGTCCAATTAGTCTGGGAAAAACAGACTAAGCCAAGTGAAGCGAGGTTTGCTGCTGCAGGACTTGTCAGAACCTTTAATACTCAGTTGCACATTATGACCCTCTGAGAAAGATACAGAGTATGGATTTCCCAAATTTATGTGATCCCACCTGCTAACATCTCCTGGAAGAGGACCCGTTCAGTAGCACCCAATTTGGGAAGTGCATATCTAGCAGCTGCTTTTGTTGTGACATGGTGGCCGTGGTTGATTTGGGCAAAAGATGTGAATCCGGTCTACCTGGGTCTCTTATAAAAACGAATATTCCTAAGCCCCGCCTTAAGCTTACTAGTCTTGGGTGGGCCCAGGAATCTGTGTTTTTTCAACCTGTCCCAGTGGTGCTGCTGAGCAGTACGTTGTGCACATCTCTGGGCTAGATCATCGGTTCGGGTCACTCTAGAAATCCAGGCTCCAGTAGCCAGTGTGAACCTCCAAGAGACCCCATTGACCTTTTGGCAGGGGGACTATGATATTGAAACCAAAGATGAAAATCTATCATCAACTGTCAACAAAGAACGTCAACCGAAGGAAAAGATGGGTTAGAGATGGTGCTGGTGGACGTGTGGTTTCACCAAGGGGTGCGGCTTTTACACACAGAAGCCGGCAGTGGTTTGTTTCCAAACTCCAGAGATGATCTGCTAAGATGTTCGACAGTAACTAGTTTGTAGCTAATTTGGGAAAATGGCAAGGATTTCCATTGGACAATGGAAATTTTCCTCCCCTTGGGAGGGCCTGTAGGTGGCAGTAAGACCTTCCCGGGCTGGTGTGGAGTGGGCTTGTCAGGGGGCAGCTGGGGCTGGCGACTGTAGCCTCCATTAGTGAGGGACAGGCTCTGGGCAGACAACTCACTTATCCTGACCCTTGGGTGACAGCATGAGTGTGTGGGGGTCGGAGCATAGCTGAGCTTCCCCATCTGTGGCCCTGGGGCCTCCACATGCCCCTCCTTGGCATGGAGGTGGTCCCCGCTGGAGGAGGTTGACCCCGGCTAAGACAGGAAAGGAGCCCGTGAGATGGGTCTGCGCTGTCTCCGATCCTGATTGCCCCCGTGTCCGCGTGTGCCTGGAACAAGTTTTCACTGCGCCCCCTCTGCATGTCCCCACCCTCGGCCAGCCTGCTCCAAGCAATGACCCCAGTGCGCTGTGTTGATACTAACAACGAGAGGCAGATTGAAGGGGAAAGAAAATCAACTGAATGCCCACCAAGCCCAGCTGAACCAAACACGTGGCACTGATCCCGAGAAATCAGCGTTGACTACGTCCGGCTCTTTCTGGGAGCTGTGCAAATGGGGGTAACTTACATTCTCATTTTGTATCTTATCAGCTCGCATGGTCAGTAAAGGCAGAGATGGGACGGGAGCTGATGACAAAAAAGCCAAGGTAAGCTGATGAAACCGTGAGCCTCTGCCAACATCCAGTTTATCGAGAAGCCATGCTTGTCTGAATTAATTTGTATATGTAACACGTACAGAGCATCTGCCGCTGAAGGATGACTGTCATTAAAAGTGCTTTGTAGTTTCATGCAAACTTTTCAAGGTCCAGCATTTATCCATTTTGATGCTTCTGCCAGGGAAGGGCGGTCGGCAGGTTCATGAGTAAGAGCTCCTAACTGCAACGCCATTAGCAGAATTGAAATGCGATGTTCACAGTAAACGAAGATACATTTGAATTTTCTGCAGTAAAGTTTGAATCTTACACTACCCACTGCAAATCTAGGATCAGCAAACATATATGTACACACACACACACACACACACACACACATATTTAAGGTGTATAGAGAATATCATTTACTCAGGTGGCTGAGGGAGTGTTGATCAAGGAAGTGACCTCTCACCTAAGGTGGAGGGTTCTGGAAAAGCCCAAGAAAAGAGGACCAGTGAGGTAGGCCGTGAAGGAAAGGTAAAGGAGGGTTGCCGAGGCAGAGGTGGGAGCAGCATTCTGAGGAGTGGGAACAGCACAGCAAAACCCGGAAGCATGAGGAAATGATGCATGCTTTCAGAACTCTAAGCAGATGGGTTGGTTGGTTGGTGTGGAGTGCCAGGAGGGGCTGACGGATGCTGGGAAGGATAGTCGAAGAGGGAAACCGGATACACGCCCTAAATGCTAAGTGGACTCGTGGTGCAGTAGACGCCATCTTGAAATCTTGCCATGGGGCCAGTTTGACGTAAGCTTTGGTCGGTCTTCAGAAACCAACCCGAGGAACCGTGAATGAAGCTCCTGCTACCACCAAAAATGCATCCACGGCCATGCTGGCTTTCTCAGGGCTTTCTGTCAGTTGTAGTTTCCTCCCTTAATGACTTTGCATCCTGGAAAATTCTCCTGTCACTGGACAGTAAGGTTTCCCCAGGAAAATCCCCCTGTGGCTCTGGGTGAAGACTTAGTTTTCTTAAAGGCATCTAAAATTTCCAGTATAAATTCTGCCTGAAGCGTCTGAGTCCTAACTTGTCCCAGAGCCTCGATGGGGTCTTCAGATGCCGAGTGTAGCCCTGGGAGTTGGGTGGCATGTGTTTTGCCTGCCCTGTAGGAAGTCAGGGTTTGCCATCACCAGACCCCCTGATGAGGCAGCTGGGTGCTGCCCTAGGCCGTAGCTCTTAGGCAGTCGTGATGCACATTAGGGGAATCCCAGCCTCATGCGTGCATGCGTTCCTTTCTTCATGCATTTGCACACTTGGGTAAGACATCCCCACCCTGGACACCGAAGGGTCAGTTCTTTCGGGAACCTTGGCCAGGTGGGGAGTGCTGTTGGCAGAAGGGGGCTTGTGCAGCTGGAGAAGGAGGAGTACTCACCCGCAACCTTCCTTGTCACCAGCTCCAGGACCTCAGCCTGTGTCCCTCCCCCCACACCTTTCCCCACCCCTCAGGCCGCCTCCTCACCATGGCTGGCTGGCACAGAGGGCCTCAGCCATTTGGGGGGATGGGGGTCCAAGGCCAATGAGGAAACACAACCGAGAAGCCTAATGAGGTCTGTGGTCAGGACCCTGCTTGGTAGTTCTGACTTCCTCTCTGAAACACATCTGGACTAGGCCTCTGGGTTTTATGCCTGAAGGTGTGACCCCTCCTCCTCCCAGCTCACCTCCTCCAGGCGACCAAGCTTCCCAGTCAGAGTACCCCAGAGCCAGTTAGGACAAGCAATCGTCAATCAGTTTCCCTCTCCTCCAAGGGGCAGCTCCGTCCGTGAGGTCATCTGCTCGACTGACCAGGCTGTATCCTTAGGTAGAGTGTGTTCAAGAGTGAACACTGGCCAGATGAAGATTCGCCAGATAGTGTTAAGATACGTTTTGTTTGAGACGTTAATCAGAAAGTGTGTGTGTGTGTGTGTGTGTGTGTGTGTGACCTGAGGTATGAGACAGAATCTTTAAGACTTGGAGCAAGCACAATCGTGATTTTAGCAAGCATGATACTCTCAGTGTGGCAGAAGGCGGCCAAGGGTTAGCAGGCCGGCATGAGTTCCTCACCTGGAATTTAGCAGAAAGTGGGGCCCTTCTGACCTATGACACATTGGGGATGTTTTCTTGAAAAACACCCTAAGAATCATATGCTTTGGCAATCTCCATTAACTCTTTGGGCATGAAACACCTTTAAACCAGTGGTCTCCAAAGTGGGGGTGGTGGGGGGCGGCCCAAGAAGATCCAATGGGCTAAAGAACATTCTAGAACTTCCATTGAGTTTTTTTTCTCCTCTTCTCGTTTAAAAGTTCTGTCATACATAAGTTTTTTAATGTACATCCTATGTTGGCATCATAGTATACATATTTCATCGATAAATAAGTATGAGGACGTTAGGGTGTGTGGCCGCTTTCTGTTCTTAGGGACGAGAAGGGTGGATAAGGGTACGTGATCCACACAGTTTGGAGATCACTGCTTTAAACCATGACCTGCCATGTTTATTTTTAGTTACTGTCCTTTTTCAGTTTGTTCCCCTCCCCTATGTGCTGACTTTTATTTTGATTTTATTTATGTTTATGTTTAAGACATCCACACCTTCCTCTGCTAAAACCCTGAAAAATAGGCCTTGCCTTAGCCCCAAACGCCCCACTCCTGGTAGCTCAGACCCTTTGATCAAACCCTCCAGCCCTGCCGTGTGCCCAGAGTCATCTTCCTCTCCTAAACACGTCTCTTCTGTCACACCCCGAACTGGCAGTTCTGGAGCAAAGGAGATGAAAGTCAAGGTAAGGAAACCGCCTTTGAAAAGAATCAGGCTGCTCTCATACGGTTTTCAGATGTGTGTTGTTTTTAGCCACAAAGACCTTCCTTCGGATAAACTCTTACCTGGAAGCACCGTGTAGAGCAAAGACAAGTCTGGTTGAAAGGGGAAAGGGGGGCGTGGCACCATTTTTCTCCGCTTCCGTTAGTCCCTCAGAGCAGCCCCCACAGCACCCCATGGGACCCTGATTTGAAAATCCCCGCCCTTTGGCACCGGAGAGAGCTTCCAGATTGCCCGCATTTGGGTTGGACACAGCAATGCCTGTCCCACAAGGTCACTCCTCTGCTGAACCGTCTTGTGGTCTTTGGTGAATGTCCGTTTCTTTTTTGAGTTTGCGTTATGTGTCAAGGTCAAAGCCAGTAACTGCCCGCAGTCAGCAGGCTGTGCCTGGGGGCTCTCGACCTTTGGCCGGTGGGCTGATTGGTGCTGGTGTTCACCCTGCCAAAGGCTCTCAGCACACTCAGGAGTCACTGAAACCTGAGGGCTGTTTGGGAGAGAAGAAAACAATGACTTAGCTCTGTTAGCGCTCGAGGTCAGGTTCATCGGTGTCTCCGCGGCTCTCTGGTGAAACCAACCACCATCAGTCAGATAAATAAATCCCTACGGAGAATCAGAAAGTGGCTGTCCATATAGGAGTGTCCTGCCCATGATGGGCCCTGGGTGGATAAAGAGCTTGATCCTCACTATAAGCCCTGTTGTGTTTTTTATAGAACACATTAGCACAACTCATGCTGATGCCTGTTGTGGAAAATAGTAGTCAGGGCATGTGGCATTTGTGTGGGGCTGTGGGTTGGTGTACCGGCAAACCCATGAGACTGCAGAAGACATTTGTCGCATCCTAGTAGGCGAAGGGTCATTTTGGATCTTAGCCTCATTTTGAATCGAGGAGGTTGAGTGGGACTGGCACTGACTCTAGGTGATAGTAACCTTCCCCGATCGTAAAAACCACTGTGCCGTGCTTCGGTTCACAGGGGGCGGACGGTAAAGCTGGAACGAAGATCGCCACACCCCGGGGAGCGGCCCCTCCAGGCCAGAAAGGCCAGGCCAATGCCACCAGGATTCCAGCGAAAACCACGCCCTCCCCAAAGACCCCACCGGGCACCGGTAAGAAGAACATTCTGGAATCCACGTCAGGGGCAGCTGTCAGCATGTGCCCTCCTCCTCTCCGAAGGCCCCTGACAGTTAGCCACTTCTGGTAGCTGACGGGCACCTACAGTTCACTAACCGCCAGATGCTCATTTTCTTTGTAATCCTTTTGACAATTTTCCGAGGTAGATCATTGAATCCCCACTTTTGATCAGTGAAGAAATCAAGACCCTAAGAATTTGCATGAATAAGTCTAAGCAGCTCACTTTAAGCATGAGGAGAATGCAGCCGTGTGATTAACAGTGGCACGATGGGACACCTGGGTGGCTCGGTCGGCTGGGCGTCCGACTTCGGTTCAGGTCATGATCTCGCGGTTTGTGAGTTCGAGCCCCGCGTCGGGCTCTGTGCTGTCAGTTCAGAGCCTGGAGCCTGCTTCGGATTCTGTGTCTCCCTCTCTCTCTGCCCCTCCTGCACTCACGCTCTGTCTCTACCAAAAAATGAATAAACATCAAAAAAAATTAAAAAAATAAAACAGTGGCAGGAAAGGAGATTGGCTAAGGTTCTCTAACCCCCAAGTCCCAGGCCCCCAGGAGGTGTTTTTCAGCCCCCTAGTGAGACGTGTGGCTCCGTGTCTCTGGGTAGGTTGGATAGCCCACTATGGGTGACCTCACATTGGGTGTGGCCCTTTTACACTTGAACTTGCTGGGGGTGGGCCCTTTGGCAGTGCACCTGCCTGCTGCCCGATCCCCTGTGCCCGTGTGAGTAAACCCAGTTAGTTTGGGGAACCAGGCAGGGAGCGATTCTGCTCCTAGTGGTGCTATAAAGTGTAGAGTTGCCTTCTTTGGGGGATGGGAGACAGCCAGGCTGAGCCCCCCTCTCCCCCAGCCCCCGGGGGTCTGTCCCAGGCAACTGGGTTTGGATTCTGCACAATTCAAGGGGCATCTGGCCTGTGTTGGCTTTAGGGAGGTGCTCAGGGGCCTGTGGATGTTGTACGGGTCTCGAGAGGCCTGGACTGGTCAGTGGTCTCTCTGCCCTGCGCTGGCCCAGGCAGGGAGCTCGGAGCCCTCGGTGTGTGTGTGTGTGTTTTTGCTGTGGTGTTTGCCTGCTTTGCCCTGGGGTGGTGCCTAAGAGGACGGCTGCTCATTAACACGCATTGGTTGTTTCTCCTTGGATGTAATTCATTTGATAACAAGGGTAATTCACAGAATTGTGTTTGGATTTTGAAAGTGATTTTGATCCTGCTTTTCTTTACTTGGCCTTAAACTAGTTGACTCACACAGCTGGGAACATGCATTTCTCTTCGGGTCTTACCTGCTTTTGGGTGGCAGCTTCCTGGTGCGCACATCTCCCCTGCGGGCCACCTCGCCCTGTCTCCTGCCAGTGGGGACCCCTGCTCCCTGAACACATTCCCTGCCCGGCTCGCTTCCGCCGTCTGGCCTGGCTGGGCATGGCTGGTGCCTACAGCATGAAGAGCTCACTGAGGCCCTGTTTAAGCTTCATTATAATGAGGCTTCCTGTGGATTTTTCTTTTTAAGCTACCAAGCAAGTGCAGAGAAAACCACCCCCTGCAGGGGCAAAATCTGAGCGAGGTAATTCTGAGGCCGCTTTGAGTGCCCCGTGGGGCACTTTGCTTTTCGTGTGTGGCCATTTGCTGGCTTAGGTTATTAGAGCGGAGGGGAGAGGACCTGCTTCTGAAACGTGCGTTTCACACGTTGAACCTGAATGCAGAACCGTCAGAGCTCCTGCTCCTCGTGTGTGGCATATGCAGACGTGTCTGTCTGATGGGCCTTTTTATTCCTGCGTGTTCTCGTTTACTCCAGCTGAGGCTTTGGTGGGGGCAGGGAGCATGTGTCTCCAGCTGCTGGTGGGTGCTGGAAGCTTGGACCAAGGTTTAGGTGTGAAATTCCTGAGGGCATTTATTAAACACACATGTATTAAACACTCCCCGCTGTTACTACATCCAGCCTTCAAATCAGCACTGTGGGCTGTGACCGCTCTCCCCATTTTCCAGATGGGAATACAGGCTTAGGAGGCTGAGTGGCTTGCTCACGGTCAATGTGCAATTACGTGGCGCAGAAAGGGTTTGTAACTAACACCAAGCCCAGTGATCAGCCTGTGTGCCTGGAGGCCGGGTTGGGGGGCGGGGGGCAGGGCAGGGGGCTGAACCTGGAGCGGAGTCCCTGTCTGTTGTTTCCCCATGTGGAAAAGGAGAAAAAAAAAAGCTTCATCTGTCCTGTTGCCAAAGCTTGACGACATTAGGAACATCCAACAGATGTGGAAATTCAAACTAAAAAAAATGGGGGTGGCTGTCCTTTTGATGGGAGAAGTCGCCTTTTTGCTGCCACATGGTGCTTCCAACCAAGAGCCATCCTTCTCCAGGCTGGAGCTTACAGGTCCCTGTTTGGTACAGAAGGTTCCTGGCGCAAGGGGCCAAGGGATCTGGGAAGCTTGGAGGCGGCCGTAGAGCCCAGACACCCCCAAAGCTGAGGGGAGCCGGGCCCTCACACCGGCACAGCATTCAGCCCCGTGGCTGTCAGACTCCATTGTGCTCAGGAGTCCCCAGGGAGCTTGGGGGACACCTGGGTGGGTGGCTCACTGGGTTGAGCGTCCCACTTCAGTTCAGGTCATGATCTCGTGGTTCACGAGTTCAAGCCCCATGTGTGGCCCTGTGCTGACAGCTCAGAGCCTGGAGCCTGCTTCGGATTCTGTTTCCCTCTCTCTGCCCCTCCCCCACGAGTGGGGGCTCTCTCTGTCTCTCAAAAATAACTAAACATTAAAAAAAAAGAAGAAGAAGAAGAAGAAGGAATTCTCCTGGGAGCTTGGGAAGAACCCATAGTGCAGGCCTTCAGCCCAGGAGGCTCCGTCATGCCAGGTCTGGACAGGCCCAGGGACCTGCATCCTACGGGTCTCATTTCTGACTCGAGGCTCTGGACGTTCTGATGCAGGGGCCCCTGGGCCACACTTGCAGAAACACTGCTTCATGGGGCAGGGGGAATAGTAACTATGGAATGGACAGGGGCATGGGAAGTGCAGGGGGGAAGCTGCTAGGGAGCCCGGGACTGAGTCTGTCGGGGAGAGAACAGTCCCAGCAGCCTTCCTAAAAGTTTGCAAAGGTGCAAGGATCACCGTGCATGGGCGCAGCGGGGGAAGGAGCTGTTGGGGAGGGCACGGCGGCACGAGGCAGCGTGGCTTGTCTGGAGAGCTAGAGACGGGTGGCCACGAAGCAGGCGTACATTCGTCGACCCCACTCACCACAGAGGAGTCAGGGAGTGTGCACAGGGGCCTGCTGGGATAGAGGCTTTGAACTTGCTGAACAGCTTAGACGCCACCCAGTGGGCAAAGGGTCTAATAGACCCAGACAAGGGCACCCCCCTGGTCCTGTCACCGTGTCACCCTTACTCAGGGAAGGGCCATGTAGAATTGTGCTAGTTTTACAAAGCACATCTACAGGCATCCGTGCCTGGCGCCCCTCACTGCGGCATTATAATTCTCTCCCTGTTTGAGTCGAGGCCCCTGAGCTCTGAGAGGGAACATGACTTGTCTGGGACCACACAGCGTGTTGGAATCTATCTCTTGACTCCAGGGCCGTGGGGCAGAGATGGTCCCCTCGGGGAAGGCTACTGGGTGGTCCTTGGTGACCACTCTCTTGCTTCTCTGGGAAACAGGGAATCTCGGTCCCTAAGCAACAAGGCCCAGAGGAAGAGACATTTCTCTAGAAATGAGAGCAAGGACAGCCTCCTGCTGGTTTAGCTGAGCTTCTGGCCTTGTTCCCACCTGCCTAACTGGCTCTGAGTCTGGGAGTGGGCCCTCAGGACAGGCAGCCCCCCCTCCCCGGGCCTTTGCTGGCTCCCACCCACCCCAAGCACTGGGCTCACCCCCTCCTCTCTCTCCAGGTGAATCTGGGAAATCTGGGGATCGCAGCGGCTACAGCAGCCCCGGCTCCCCGGGCACCCCCGGCAGCCGCTCCCGCACCCCGTCCCTGCCGACCCCGCCGACCCGGGAGCCCAAGAAGGTGGCGGTGGTCCGCACTCCACCCAAGTCGCCATCTTCAGCCAAGAGCCGCCTGCAGACGGCCCCCGTCCCCATGCCAGACCTGAAGAATGTCAGATCCAAGATCGGCTCCACCGAAAACCTGAAGCACCAGCCAGGAGGCGGGAAGGTAAGGGCGCTCAGAGGCCGGCTGGGTGTGTGCCCGTCCCAGGACAACCAGGAGAAGGTGTGTGGGTGCCCCCCACAGTGACTCTCACCTCACATGGCACCCCAATCCCTCCCGGATCTCTTCAACGAAAGACGGCACGTCATGGTTCCATTCTGTTTGGGCGTCCCCACCAAGCCGTGAGTGCTCTCCCTGCTCAGGGGAGGGAAAGTACTGGTTCTTTCCTTTCCTGTTTGGGTCTGTGCTGACGGGACAGTATCTGAGATGACAGGGTTGGTTGTCTCTCCATGGGGTAAAGCCTGGGGGTTCTCAAAGTGGAGGCACCCGCAGAGGTTCCCCAACCTTATATTTAGAACATGATGCAAGCAGTCTACAGGTGAGTGCCTCTGGCATCCGTTAGACGTTAGGTTAGGTTTCTCTCAAATCCTCAGTTCTGAGGAAATTTGGAGTGCCATTTGGAACAAGCAATTCTTCAGAGCCAGTGGGCGCTCATGAAATATTTGGGTTTCCTAAAGGTGGAGAGACGTGAGCATCCAAGGGCGTGAGGTGGTGGGAGATAGGGACTGACCTGGACCCCCTTCCTCCTCTTCATGTCCCTGCCCCCCATTGTATGAGTGTCCTAAGGCTGATGTAGAAAATACCACAGGCTGGGCAGCTTATATAACAGAGGTTTATTTCCTCACAGTTCTGGAGGCCAGAATACCAAGATCAAGGTTATCAGCAGGACCGGTGTTTTATGAGGTCTCTGCTTGGCTGGTGGATGGCCGCCTTCTTGTGTCCTCACGTGGTCTTTTCTCTGGTGCCTCTGTGTCCCAGTCTCTCCTTCCTGGAAGGACACCAGTCATACTGGATAGGGGCCCATCTCTTTAAAGACGTCATCTCCAAATACAGTCGCATTCTGAGGCACTGTGAGTTAAGACATCAGCATATGAATTTTGGGGGACACGGGTCGGCCCGTAACAGCCTGTCTCCCCCTCCAGCACCAGGAAGGGGAGTGGAGAAGGAAGAAGAGGTGGCATGTATGGGGGACAGAGGACCACGACTCCGCTCTTAGGAGCACAGATGTGTTTGGCCTCCTGGGCTTGGGCCGTCTTGGGGGCGATGAGCCTCTGGCTGTGCTGGGGGAGCATTACGGCATCCGGAACCAATGTTTCCCTTTTAGTTAGAACCATGCGCCTCCCCCACTGCGGGAGCCTTTGCAGTATTGACGTTATTTATCGCTCTTGGCTGGCGTCTGGGTCACCGTGAGGGGAGGGCGTCTCAGGGCTTTCTGTCCATGTTGGTGCCTTAATTGAAACCCTGTGCCTTGGTCCCCATGGAGCCTGAGGGCCTCCCCCTGGCCTTTCCCATCCCGGGGCTGTAGAGTCCTGCCCAGTCGGGAGGCCTGGGTGCCTCCCCGCTTAAAGCCCTGGGTCTCATGGCCACTGGTCTTTGGTCCACAGAGTTGGCCTTGTTTACTTCCCGTGTTTACTTTTCTGCAGTGTTTGCCTTGGCTGCTCCTTGTAAAGATGCCCATCTCCTTCCAGAAGGGGCTGGAAGCTGGGGCAGCCGGGGTGTTGACTTGAAGTTGGCCCCTCCGGGAGGTTCTCGGCAGAGGGATCTGCAGGAACAGTGTTTCCGAGGTGGTGGGGTGTTGGCCACTGGTGGTCGCACAGGCCCCTCAGCGCCGACAGCGTCTGGTGTGTGTGCCCTGTTCTCACGGCATAAAGTGACCGTTTGCTCCTCGCTTTGAAAAAGGAAAAACAAAACACCCACACGGCCAGTCCTGCACCTACAAGAAGATGGTGGCTGTGACCAGCATCTCACAATGACTCATCACTGCAAGAGAGCAACTGTCACCATCAGCATCTCCAGCCTGAGGGCTGTCACACAGCAGCACTCACCTCTTCCTGCTGGCCCCAGGCTGCACCTGCATCAGCCCAGGCTGTACCCCCACCAGCTCAGGCTGCACCCCCACCAGCCCTGAGTTCCTCCGACATCGGCTTGGAAAGCGTGGGTGCTCCTGGCCTGGCTCCAGCAGCTCTGCAGAGAACTCGGGGCCGGGGCTGAGCACGTCCCACTGGAGACCCTTCCAGGGCCGGAATCTGCCCCTTGCACCCAGGACTGCCCCGTCTGTGGGGGAAGAGGAGTCTAGTGGAAGGGAGCCAGCGACCGATGCTCAGGGTGGAAATGCTCCCAATTTGGGGCGCAGGCACCAAGCTGTCCACGTCTACCGAAGGGTTAAAGGGGAGAGGGCAACTATCCAGGACTCTTTGGGGGAGGAGGCAGGAAAGTGGCAAAGGGAGGAGTAACAGCTTCTCTTAAATCCCATGGAAAACCCGGAAATTTTTCTGAAACAAAGAAACCTTCAGCCATGACAAAGAGCAACACTAATCTCCCGGGGAAATGAAGGGAAAAGAAACAGGAAAGAAGAAGGCACATGGGATCCACGGAGAAGGCCTTTAAAAGGCCCCGACTGCAGGTCTCCTGAGGTCTCCTTGAGACCTTTGGGGGCCCTGTGGCGTCCCACAGTGTCCTGCATGCAGCAAGTTCTGTGGGTGTTTACGCTGCAAAAAGGTCAGCGCTGTGAGTCTGAAGAACAACGCAGCTCCCTGCATAGATGCTCACACCGAAGGAGGAGGTAAAGGGTTCAGTTTGTAAATCTGCAGAGACTGAAAACCGCAGAGGATTGATGTAAATCAGTGGTTGGAAAAAAAATGCAAAACACCTGTTTACTGCTCTGTACTTTGCTCTGTGTTCACGATTTGCTGTTGTGAGCAGGTATTGCTTGAAGAGTCCGGAATGGAATTATTTTTTTTAACGTTTATTTATTGAGAGCGTGTGCGTGAGAGCACAGGCCCGGGAGAGGCAGAGAGAGAGGGAGACACAGAATCTGAAGCAGGTTCCAGGCTCTGAGCTGTCCGCGCAGAGCCAGACATGGGGCTCAAACTCACGGACTGTGAGATCGTGACCTGAGCTGAAGTCGGACACTCCATGGACTGAGCCACCCAGTCGCCCCAGAACGAAATTATTTTTGAAATCGCAGTTAAGCACTTGGCCACTTTAACAGAACCAGCTGAATCCACCAGGGGCTGGGGGAGAAGGGAAGGCAGGCCAGCCACGCAGACAAGCATACAGCTCCCTGGGGGAGCAGCCCATCCGCCTGACTGCCAGAGGATCACCTGAGGGCTGGAGGGTCGGTTGTTTGAAAAATCTTGGTGCCAGAGCCTTCCCCCGCCCCATTAGAATCTCCTGGGGAGTCTCCCCAGATGTTCCCAATGTGCAAGCTGAGGCCCAGTGTCCCCAGATTCTTAACCTGCAGGCCTCTGGCCTCAACCCCCACTACTAGGGTCTCCTGTGCACCCTGGATCTGATGGCTGGTTTTTCCTTTCAGTCCTGACCCTGTCTGTTTTCATATTCCCTCCACCTGCCTCGGTAGGCTCGTTCCGCACCCAGGCCAGCCCCTGTGTCCTGCGGCCCCGCCCTGGGTTTGTCCCAGCCCTGTTTGTCCCAGCCCACATTAAAAGAAAAACAGAAGGACATAGAAAGTCCATGTAACTGAAAGGGGAAATTTTTAAATACCAGGAATTAAATTAAACCCACACCACTGAGGGTGTGAGGGTTGAATGTCACCACACTGAGGGTCACTTGACCAGCATCACTGAGGGTCACCTGTGTTATGGACTGTCCCCCGCAATGTGATATGTCACCAGCAAGTCAGAAAAGACAGGACAGGCCCGTTTTGGAACCATCGTTGGTCTTTGAGTGCCAGGCACATGGGCCGAAGGAAGACAGTGAGAAACTACACCCTGGAGATGTTCAGACCAAAAGCAGAATAAAACTAGAAGTGACAGGGCTGGGGTGGCCAGGGGCACATGGGTTTAGGCTGGAGTTTTGTTCCTTTACACAAGAGCTAAGGGGGGTTGCCAGCCGATAGAGGGAGGTCCCTGCTGGGTCTTCGGTGAACCAGCTGGGAGTTTGCCCTGACAGGACAGGAGAGGACAGAGGAGGAGGAGGGCACTGCCCGCAGGGAGCCAGCCTCAGGCTCCATGGTCAGTGGGTCCTGGGGACTGAGGTTGGGAGAATCAGAGTTGAATAACCGGGCGGGTGAGGGCCCAGCAAGGTTAAGGCAACACCGAGGAGAGCCCTCAGCAGCCCTTCTGTGTCAGTGGGAAGCACAGGGGCCCCAGGGACCGCCCAGGGTGGGAGAGGAGGAGCTCACTCAGGGCCAAGGCTGCCTGCTCCGGAGAACCAAGGCAGTGCCCGTGGCTGCCAAGGGTGGGAAAGGATTACAAAGTCATGGCAGGAAAAGGGCACGGGGGCCCAAACATGGGGTGGTCTGGTTGGTTCTGAGCAGATGGAGCTAAAGTCACGTTCTCTGAGGATGTTCAGGCCAGTGGCTGGGATCGGCCAGGCAGGACCGAAACCTGCAGGAGCTGAAGGGCCTTGCAAGCCTTGGGCTGCAATATTCCAGGCAACCACAAGATGACGACAGAATACTGTGTCTGTCTCCATCCTGGAGAACTGAAGTCTGTATCTTTAAAATTCATTATATTCAGTGACAAAGTCCCAGTTCTCATTTTAAAAAGCAGATACGTCTAGGGGCGCAAGGGCTCAGTCCGTTAAGCGTCCGACTTCGGCTCAGGTCATCATCTCACAGTTCGTGGGTTCGGGCCCCACCTCGGGCTCTGTGCTGACAGCTGAGAGCCTGGAGCCTGCTTCAGATTCTGTCTCCCTCTCTCTCTGCCCCTCCCCAGCTCATACTCTGTGTCTCACTCTCTCTCTCAAAAAATGAACAAATGTTTAAAAAAAAATTTTTTTTTTTAAAAAAAATTTTTTTTTTTTTTTTAAAAAAACAGACATGTCAGACCTTTACATGGAGTAAATTAAGTCAATTTGTACCTGGGGTAGTCTGCCTCTCCCGGGTCAGGACCAGCTATAACTAAGCTAAACCTGAGCTAGGGTGCCAGGTCCTGCAGAACAGGGCTGGGACCCTCCCCTGGGACAGCCCTGCAATTTCCTGACCTTCTGGGCATCTCCCCCTGCACATGGCATCTTTCTGAACAATCTTGTATAAATCCCATCATTTTAAAGATGCACTGGGTATGTTGACCCTAGTGGAGCCAAGATGGGCCCAGCAAGCACCAGGCCATGCTGGAGACAGGCCTTTCCGGGGACAGCCAGTGGACACTGGGCCAGCCTGGGAGCTCCTGGGGGAGGACTGGGCCATCTGGAGCATCTTGAGAGCTCTGAGCTCAGACAGAATCAGATCAAGGCCCAGTGAGGGTTTGAGACAGCTTCATGTCCTTTAGTCACCCTCCACCCCAGCCTCTCCTCTAGGATCAAACCCTGACCACAGGAAATTCTCCCTTGACTGTGAGTCCCCGAGATCAAAATTTGGAGCCTCGAAAACATTGTTCTGTCCTTTGATGAGGATTTTCAGTGTCTGCCCAGGGCTGAGGGTCAATATCACACATATTGTTCTAGCTGAGAAATTAAGTTTCAGGATTTCAGTTTCGTAATGCCAACTGTTTTATCCCCCTTCCGTAAATCTAACATTCTGTAAAGGGTGTTGACTTAATTTGACGACTAACAGTAATTCAGGTCTGCTTCGTCTATTGCCAAATCCCACAAAAAAAACTTGCTGCCCTTTTTTTCTTTTGGTGTGGGACTGGAATAAGAAAAAGCCACATTAAAAAAAAATTGTGTGTATATTGCAGATCTTATTATTGCTTAATGTCACTTGCTTCATTTGATGAATTTCTTTAAATGGATTAGTTCAGAAAATAATGTTATCTTCCTTGAAAAACTGGTTTTTATTGTCAGATAAGGAGAGTTAGGTAGCCCATCGAGTTTCCCTTTTTGCTTTGGCTTCCAGGAAGCTCAGAGTTAAATGTAATGATGTCTAATTGTCAGTCCTGATGACCTCTGCTTCTTTTACCATTATCCTTTTAATTTTGTTGTTCTACTATTTCGTGTGTTTGCGTGTGTTTTCTAATACTAAACAGCTCCAATTCCTTTGTGAAAGGCAAAGCCTGCTTCTGGGACTTATCCAGTGGAAAGTGATGAGTAAAAAATGATCCCCACAGAAGGAGTTCATGTCCCACTCCTTAAAATCTGAGGGTGGCCCGACGGGATTCAAAGATACTATGCAGAGGGCAGCGGTAGCTCCTTAAGAAGCAGTGTGAGAAAGCCTGTTCCATTTGCTGCCCCAGCACAGGCCGGGGCCGAGGCACTGTCCCTGCAGCCCCTTGCTGGCAGGAGAGAATTTTGAGGCTCACAAGAGAGTGTTGTTTGTACTTGGTGTATGAGAACCCCGGCTTAAGGACCGCTGGGGCGAAACTTTGTTGTCACGAAGGTAGGTAGCCTGTGGTTGTACCACTGAGTTGAGAAGGTTACTTAACCTCCCGGGGCCTCCAATGGCCTCCTCGTCACTAAGGGGCACGGCAGGTGCGAAGGATGAGGTGGAGTTAGATATTCTCCCAACCCGTTCACCCCAGATGAGGGTGGTGTTTACATTTAAAAACACAGAAGAGGGGCACCTGGGTGGCTCAGTCAGTTGCACGTCCCACTCGTGATCTCAGGCCATGATCTCACGGTTCCAGAGTTCGAGCCCCACATCGGGCTCTGCACTGACAGGGCGGAGCCTGCTTGGGATTCTGTCTCCTTCTCTCTCTGCCCCTCCCCTGCTCACAGTGCTCTGTCTCCTCAAAATACGTATACTTTAAAACAAACAACAGAGAAGAGAAGACAAAGGAAGACTTTGAATATATAAAGATGTAAACATTTGTAGGAAAAAAGTCACCTATGAGCAAAAGGGGGGCAAAGGAGCAACTCTGTAATAAAAAAAAAAATGCAGAATAAGCCAACGATGCAACCCCATTTATTTAAGTCAAAGAAAGCAAACCGATTCTTTACATGCCTGATGCTGGGAGCTGTGCAGTGAAACGGACTTTCTCAGCGGTGCTCACAGGGTAGAGTGATCCAGCCCCTTCAGGAAGCTGCTTGCAGAGGTGTACGGAGAATTTTTAGAGTATTTATTACTTTGACCCAGAAATTCTACTTCTGGGACTCTGCTATGAAATAATCCATAATATGGAAAGAGCTCCTTGCAGAAGGATATTTGTGGTGAGGCTGTTTCTGCTATTTAAAATGGAATCGATACAAATGTCTGATCACACAGATATCACAAAATGGAATAGGACCTATTATTTCGTAACAAAGTTTTTTAAATATTTACTTATTTTTGAGACACAGAGAGAGAGAGAGAGAGACAGCACAGGCGGGGAAGGGGCAGAGAGAGAGGGAGACATAGAATCAATCCAAAGCAGCTCCAGGCTCTGAGCTGTCAGCATGGAGCCTGACGCAGGGCTCGGACCCATGAACCGTGAGATCATGACCTGAGTGGAAGTGAGACGCTTAACCGGCTGAGCCACCCAGGTGCCCAGAATAATCCTTCTGATGACTGTAGACAAGGCAGATGCTTAGGAGATGATGTTACTTGATAAAGCAAGATACATTATTGTATGTAATTACCACCATTTATATGTACATGATGGTAGTTTTATTTATATATGTGTGACTTCAAGGGAATATCACAAAATGAAATTGTGGTTGTGGTAGGGTGGCAGGAAAACCGTTTTTTGCTTTGTTTAAACTATTTTTCAAAATCATAATGTTATGTTACTTTTCTAATGAAAAATACATAGCTTTTTATTTTATTTATTTTTATATTTTGAGAGAGAGAGAGAGAGAGAACATGAGAGTAGGGGAGAAGGGCAGAGAGAGAAGGAGAGAGAGAATCCCAAGGATCCCAAGCAGGGTCCACACTGAGGCAGGGCTCAATCCCACGACCCTGGGATCATGACCAGAGCTGAAATCAAGACCCGGACACTCAACCCACTGAGCCACCTAGGCTCCCCCATAGCTTTTTATTTTAAAGGAACATAAAAGAAAATGAAAAAGGGAGGTTAGGGGGCACCTGGGTGGCTCAGTGGGTTGAGTGTCTGACTTCAGCTCAAGTCATGATCTCACAGTCTGTGAGTGAGATCCCCACGCTGGGCTCTGTGCTGAGAGCTCAGAGCCTGGAGCCTGCTTCGGATTCTGTGTCTCCCTCTCTCTCTGCCCCTCCCCTGCTCGTGCTGTCTCTTTCTCTCTCTCAAAAAATAAACATTAAAAATTTTAAAAGAAGGAAAGAAAAAATGGGGGGGTTAGATATATGCTTACCAGGTTTTTAGATCCAGACCAGTAAAACGAAGGGAAAAAAAAAAAGGGATGGGGTCCGAGAGAAGATTACTCTGTCTTTATTCCGTCAGGCTAAGGACATCTCAAAATGCTAAATATGGCCTACTATCAATGTAACTTAATAACTAATAAGTTAATAAAGGAAAGGCCATTTTCACACCAAAAAGTAGGATGGACAAAATTTTGCTATCACGTCCTCATTTCCCCATTTTGCGAGGACCTGTGGCACCCTTGATGGCTGACTGTGGCTCCTGGGTCAGAGTTTGGGACCCTTCTACCCGCAGGAGCCGGGCCAGGGCTCCGACCCCCAGCCACAGCCGTCCTCACGGATCCTGCATCTCTGGAGCAACGGCCCCCGCCTGGCCACACTGAGATCTCGGTGCCATTGCCACAATTTCAGAGAGCAACGCTGGCTCTTAATGGGGAAATCCAGTTGGCCGCTGTTATCAGCGATGAATGGGAAACTAAGGCACAGTTTACAAGCAGGGAGCACCTGTGGGGCAAGACACCTGTGATAAAGAGGTCGCCCAGCCCCAGCAGAGGTAACCAGGAGGTTTTTCAGCTCTCCTCTGTGCCGCGGTCGTCTGTGCATTTCCGTTGTTAGACAAATCGGGTAAAAAATCACCGCTAAAACAGTGATATCCCCGCACCGCCTCCCTGGTGCCTGGAGAGAGAAGCCTCTTAGAAACACAGGGGGACCACAGCTTTCTGGACCACAGCTCCTCAGGAACATGTGCCCGCTTCCCTTTAAGCCCCTGGCGGCCTTGTGGACAAGGGCGAGCCGATGGATAGAAGGTCAGGCACCTACCCTGCCTTCCAGGTGGCAAAGCCCTCACCTGGAGGGGTGTCTGGATCTGTCTTCTCCAGAGTCATCTGTGTCTCTTCCCCGTGATGGCAGCGATCCCCAAACCTCGCCGTGCGGCCGAAGCACCAAGGGGAGACCGAGATTCTAATTCTAGGTCTGGGTGGGGTCTGGGATTAAAATAGAGGGAGATCTATCTGTATGTAATTGCAGTGCCCACAGGCTTGAGCACAGCCACAGAAAGGTCTCGCGGACGTTCTGGCGGGCCTGGTGGGTGTGCGAATGAGGACACAGATGGCGCTTTTTATTCATTCATTTAAACACGTCATCGGGCACACCTCGCTCCGGCCCAGCCTGGCGGCCGCTCAGCTACACTTTCCAGGCCTCAGATGTGCCCTCTGGGGGGCCTCCGTGGTGCAGCCCTTTGGTGAAGGGAAGAGCTGCCTCCCGGTGGCTGTGCTTTGCAAACCCAGCTCGGTGAGGTGGAGCCCGGCCCTGCCCGCAGTCACTCACGGTTCCGGAACCGCCTTCCTGGGGGGGGCTGCCTGGAAGCTGTGACTCAGACCTCCTGCCCTCCGCCTGGAGCCTGGTCCCCGCCCTCAAGGCAGGAAGCGGAGTGTGTCAGGGCAGAGCAGGTGCGTCTGGGCCTGATGTGACATTCATCCTTTTTTCTGGCTGTCAAAGGTGCAGATAATTAATAAGAAGCTGGATCTTAGCAACGTCCAGTCCAAGTGTGGCTCAAAGGATAATATCAAACACGTGCCAGGAGGCGGCAGTGTGAGTATCGTCACACTTTCCCTGGGCCCGTTCCGTGGTTCTGGTTTGTAACAAGCGGCATGAGAATATACACTTGCGAGACATTGCAGAGAATAAACCGTCCTCGGGGGCAGAGTCTGTGCCCCCCAGGCTCCCTGCACCCGTGTCCACGGTTCTAGGAGGGGTGGGACCCCGGCCTCTGCAGAACAGGAGGATGGCTGAGCCTCTCTCTGGCCCAAACCTGGAGGCCAGGTCCTCACGGCATAATACCCGGGGTCCACCCCCTCCACCGTCCGGCACGGGCTCCTGGGAGCCCCGCCGCCCGTTTGAGGTTGGGAGGAAAGGGGCAGCGTCTGAGACTGGGCTCTGTCCCCTCGTCCCCCGTGGACGGACAGCCCTGTGGACGGCTGGCACGTCCGTTCTGAGGAGCAGACGCGATGTGTTGCTGTCCTCACTCAGAGCAGGAAAAGTCCAGTCCCTGCTCGTGTTTGTCTCCTGCATCTGCCAGGGACGAGCAGATCCCCAAGACTCGGCTCAGGTGTAAAACCGGCCCCTCTCCTGGCAGAGACTTCAGGGGAAAAATAGCCCCCAAATTGCACAGGGGACCCTGCCTGCGGCGCTTGGGAGTTGACAGAGAAATGCTGCCTTGGACCCTTTTACATTAGGCTCCCTCCAAATGTCGTGGGGACGCCTGGTGTCCCTAGTGGGGGAGTCCCTGAGGTTTGGGGCTGGCATCCTCACCTCTCACCTACCCACTCCATCAGCTCTGCTGTTCCCCTCCCGGCCAGTCCATGGTCACTCACCGTGGGTACGGACTGGGCCTCCCGCGGCCGGGCCCCCCTTCTCTGCGGCCCCTACCCCAGCCTCTGGGTTGACTGGAAACCACATTTAAACGCATCAAAGTGGGAGGGTCGAGCCCCTTTGAGGTCCACCCCCGGCTGGGGGGACGGTTTCTGAGAGCAGGTGCCTTGCTCCTGGCTGGCAGCCAGGAGGGTGGCAGGGGGCAGGGGACAGTGGTAGCCCCAGGCGGGCTGTCTCTCCAGAACGTGCCCAGCCTGGGCCCGCACCTCTGCGCCCAGCCCCGAGGTTTATTCTTGCAATGTGAGTCTGTCTCCCGCCCTGAGCTGCATGGCGCTTCCGTAACGCTTCCTCACCAGTGTCTGCTCAGCGTTTTCCTCTGTGTCCCCAACCCTGCTCTCCTGTCCCGCTGCTACCAGAAGGAAGGGGAAGGTGTGGGGACCACCCCCCACCCTGACCCACAACCGTGGGCTCCGCGCAGAGTGCTGGTTGCTGTGTTAGCTCTGCCTGGATCTCTGGTATCACTATTGCAGACCCTGGCTCTGGCCGGAGGGGCGAGGCCTGTTCTCTGGTTTAACTCCTGTCTGGTCGGCCGGCAGGAGGCTGTGCTGGTGGGCCCTGGGCTGTGGGGTCCAGAGGTAGCTTCAGGCATGAGCTCTGGGCAGACGGTACATTCCCACTGCTGATGGCAGTGCCCAGGACATGAGGGGACTTCCTCGAGGGCACCTCCTGTGCTCCCGCCCTCTCTGCCCCCCTCCGGCTAACCTATGTGACCTGGCAAAGAGCCGCGGGATATCTCAGGCTGGCCCTGAGCATTGTCCTTGGAGCGTGGCCACTGCTGGTTTGCAGTAGGAACGTTCACAGAAAGCTCTTCTCCTGGTGGAAGGCGGCTGGGGGTTCTGGGCACTTGAGCCAGGTGTTTTGGGGGTGCTAGACCCCTGGCCTGGGCCCTCCGGCCTCTGGCTTGTGGCCCTCCCTTCCCTAGCCTGGAGGGGATGTCCCAGCTGGCAGGCCCAGCTCCCTTGTCCACCTTGGGATCCTCCCTGCCTCCCGCGGGCTCTGGGCTCCACTCCAGGCCTGGCCTCCTCCCTCCCCGGGCCTCCACTCCTCCTGCCGCCCCTGCCCTGGCTCCTACCCTCAGGCAGTCCTGTCCCCTCTGCCTCCTTCTGCACACCCTCCTCTCCCCAGGTTACCTCATCCGGGCTGAGGGGAAAGAGGGAAGTCTGGGTCACAGAATTTACTTCCCTCTCTCTCGTGCGAAGAGGAGCTCCCGTGGCCCCTTCCCTGCCTCTCAGCGCGCTGTCTCCCAGACCCTGTTCCCTCAGGACCGTTCACCCCCCTCCCGTCCACCTGCACGGGCGCCGGCTGCCACACCTGGGCGCTCCCCTTGCCTCACTCCACAGACACAGGCCAAGGGCGCCTGTTGGCCTCGGTCAACTCTCCATCAAGAAGTGGCAAACGCCAGCATGATTTTAATTAACTAAAATCATTTGGAATTGTTCCAGGTGATTTAGACAGAAGTAGATCTCCCTCCTTTTTGGTCTGGCTCTCTGGCTGGAGGCCATCTCTCTCCTGGGTAACTCCGGGCTCCCACTCCGTGGTGACTGGCCTCTTGTGGCCTCACACGGGTGGTTGCTGGAGGCCCTGGGAAGTGTCCCTCAGTGACCATCCAGGGACCCCCTCACAGACACGGCTTTCTAGAGGCTTCCTCCAGAAAACCCATCTGCCGATGCGGGGGTCCCTGTGGGGGATCCCCTCCAGGGAGTCGGTTCTTGGGCTGAGATCGGTGGGGCGCTCAGTGGCTGTCATTCCCCTCGGGAGGGTGGGCAGTGGGCAGTGTGGCCAAGCTGCGTGCTGGGCCCCGGGCCGGTTCTGAGCCCTGTGTGTGTCTGAGCTGTGCTCCATCTCTCGGGGACTGACCTGCTGGGTCCTCTGTGCCGTCTGCCCGTCTCCTGCTGTCGCTTTGCTCCTTGAGCTCGAGAACCGAAATGTCTAGGACGCTGTGTTGTCCAGGTGCCAGCTGGCTCTTACCTCCAAGCTGCCAAACCGCTGTGGGTGCTGCTTGTCGAAGGTCCCCACACTTGCTGCGGTGCTGGGCTTTGTGGGAGCCTCTCCTGGGAGGAAGCACCCCCACCGACCCCACTCTGCCCGCTCCTCTTTGAGGACCAGCAGATGTGGCTTTCTGGCTTGTCCAACAAGATTGTCCAAGTGCGGTACAAATGGATCCTATGGATCCCTCCTTTCTTTGTCCCCACCGAATGCAGTGTCACTTTCAGCTCAGGAAACAGTGACTCTTTTAAACGAACGGTGTGGGCCCTGCACAGTGACAAATATCCCTGTTTTCCCCCTGTGGGACCGAGGGCACTTCAATCCCACAGTCATTCTCTGAAGACCCACCTCCCCTGGGGCAGGGCTGGCGGAAGTCCAACAACACATTTTCCCACCATGACCGGGTGCCTTCCTCGCGGCGGACAGGAAACACCATCTAAGCAGGGCCTGGACTTACACGGCTGCTCTTCGTGGGGTTACACCCGTAATTAAATCATCCTGTTTTATTCTCTGTCTCTCCCTCGTCCTCTCCCGCCTCCAGGTGCAAATAGTGTACAAACCAGTGGACCTGAGCAAGGTGACCTCCAAGTGTGGCTCGCTAGGCAACATCCATCATAAGCCAGGTAGCCCTTGCAGAAGGCGGGGGAAGGTCGGCGGGGGGAGGTGCGGGACGGGACTGGGTGGTGCCTTCTCCTGAAGTGGCTGGGAAGGATTGATGGGATGGGCTGACGAGGGGAGCATCGAAGGTGGAACTTGCTGGGCCCTGGGAGGGGTGGCTGTCCCATCTCACTCCTGAGCAGGGCGCCATGCTGGCCCAGCCAACATGACGAGGTGGGGGGGGCGGGGGGGGGGGGGGGGGTCCTAAGCCCCAACCTGGTTCTCCAAGCAGGCTGCGCAGAGCCTCTAGAGCCGGGGACAGGCCTGATCTGGCTCCCGAAGGCTGGCTTGTGGATGTTCCAGTTTGGTTCCCAGCCCACACAGGGGACACGTCACCGCCTGCGCCAGCCATTGCCAAGCTCCGGCCGTGACTTTGTTTCGACAGTAAATGCCGTTGGAGCTCTGCCATGCTTCCCTCCCCGCTCCCCTTCCCACACCACAAGAAAATCAGAGCTATCTGGAGATCTCTCTGCGCTGATGGAAATGTTCTAGACCTGCTCCGTCCGGTGTGGTGGCCCCCAACCACACGTGGCTACTGAGCCCTGAAAATGTGGCCAGCGCAGTGGACAAAATGAGCTAATTGTACCTAATTAAAATTTAAGTAGCCGCATGGGGCTGGTGGCTACCGCACTGTTCCAGGAGGCGGCCAGCGTAGATCTAGATTCTAACTCCTGTCCGGGGGTCCAGAGTGGGGACTTCTGCCGTGGGCCCGGTTCGGAGCTGAATCCGTACTTGCTGAAGCGTTCCTGTGGGGAGACAGGGCCGGCAGAGACGTAGTCCGGATCGTCTCTCATCCCGTTCCGGCTTCCTTACACTTGTTGTGGGAGTCTGGTCTCTCCCAGCGAAAACCGTCCCTCAGCTGTGCCACCATTCCCGCCATGAGCAGCTTTCTTGGGCGGCCTTATCCTTCCCCAGAAGGGAAGGATGTCTGTCTGTCTCCCTCTCTGGCCGCGGCTCCCACGCTCTCGGGTGCGGCACCTAGTGTCCGAGGAGGGGGAGGGGCCAGGGCCCTTCCTTCGTTAGGGTGCATTTTGCCATTTAGTTTCGTTCCGAGGCCTTGCAGGGCTGTGGCTTTACAGGATGTTGACCGAGAGAGACTTCACTCTTTGGAAGCCGACCACTTTAGAATTTAGAATCTTTTCTCCTACCCTGAGTTGTCATTGACCTTTGCATGAACGAAGGAGGAAGGATTTGTTGAGCCAATACTGAGGCACACCTTGGTTAGAGAGCAAACTGTTGTCCAGCCCTTGGGAAGGGCTCTTACCTGGGCCCAGACTACCTTCTAAATGAAGGACCGTCTCGTCTACTCCGAAGGATTGGGGTCTACTTGGAATGGCTTGCTTGGCCCTCCTTCAAGGCCTGGTGCCCCCGTGTGTGTTGTGTTCCAGGAGGCGGCCAGGTGGAGGTAAAATCTGAGAAGCTGGACTTCAAGGACAGAGTCCAGTCGAAGATCGGGTCCCTGGATAACATCACCCACGTCCCTGGTGGAGGGAATAAAAAGGTACAAGGGGGCGGGGTGGGGAGGAGGCTGCATTTAGACACGGCTGTTAATGGAGTGGGGTGCACGAACCCGGTCCGGTTTTCCAGAGAAGGAAAGCTGAGGGGCCTGAACTAATTGGCTTCCTGTGGATTCTCAGCGACCCCCAGGACTCATCGGGTGAGCCACCTTCGCCGGCCATTGCTGTCACCTGGGAGCCTTGCCAGATTTGATGCCCAGACCCCACCTGGAGATTCTGATTGGTCTCAGGTGCAGCCTGGGCACCTGGAGTTTGTAAAGCCCCCAGGTGATGCTTTCATGCCCGGAAAGGTGAGCGCCGCTGTCCTCCGTGACGGCGGTCGGCCCTGTGGTTGGCAAGCGTCCACGGAAGGAAGTGGCCATCCATCCCCAAAGCCAGCCCCAGCGCACCAGAGCGAGTAAAGGGAGCGTAACCTGATTTTGTAAGTGGGTCACCAGGCAGCCAGAGCAAAACGGTGATGCTGAAATCCAGATTCCCGCAGAGCCCCTGCCTGTCGGTCACAGAATCGTCCACGGGGACGGCTGCTGGACCCCGGGCCTCGGCGATCCGGGCGGTCTGGAGTCCTCGGGTCTCGCCGTGGGAGCTGGGGGAAGGGGAAGCCAGGGCTTGTGGCCCTGAGCAGGCTCCCTCCGGGCGCATCACAGGATGTGGTCTTAGGGCCGTACTTCTTTTCTGCAGAAACACAGCCAAAGCGCTCTCTGGGGGGTTCCCACCCACTCCAGCGGCCGTGAACTTCTGGAAGTGGCTCATTTTCCAGTTTGCAGTGCCCCCCAGCAGCTGACAGAGGGGTGGTGGAAGGAGAAGGGGCGTCCCAGAATGGGCACAGACTCTGAGACCCGACCCAGCGTGAGAAGGGGCACTGGCCAAAGTGGCCCAGCTGGTTGGAAGTGGCAGCCGTCACACCGTTCATTCTGAACGGACAGGCCCCGTGCCGCGTGTGAGGCCGAAGCCCAAGGGGGCGGTTCTGGAGAAGCACTGGCTGGTGTGGTCTTACTTCAAGCAGAGGCCGCAGACTGAGACCTCAGGACAAACCTGACCACAGACGAGCTCCCCGAAGGCCGGGGCGCGGAGGGCGGGGTACTCAGGCCCTTGGATGGCCTTGCGCTCTCTGGCTCCCCGCAGCACCCCCTGTCACCCCCCCACCCCCACCCCGGACAGCAGGGTGGACCCGGTTCCCCAGACTGGGCTTCCAAGGTGCAGAAATATCATCTCAGTGCCTGGTCCCTGGTAAAAGAGGGGCCGGGAGGCCGCGCGCGCTTCAAGGGAAGTGAGGCAGGGCCCAGTTCTCTGAGGTTGTGGAGAAGGTTCTCTGCAAAAGCCCGGTGGCTCTTCTAGCTTCTGTCACCTGACCGCCTCCCTGGTTTAAGGCCTGGGCATTGGCAATTCCCTGGGTGAAGGAAGGTCTCTGCCTGTCTCTGGAAGCTTCTATGTCCTGAGCAAAGCTCTGGGCTTGACTCTGCTTGGAGGTGGGACCTGGGCAGGCCGGGCAAGTGCTCTCAGCACTTGGGACCGAAATATCCACATCCCTGGGTGGTGCTGAAACCCAAAGGAGATGGTGTTCTGGAAGCTTCCTGGTACTTTGTAACCAGCTAAGAACGTGACTTAGAGTCAAGCCAGAGTGTGAACTTCTGTTTTAACTCACCTCTGTGCTGGCTGAGAAAGGGTGGGCCTGGCCCTGCCCACCACTCAGAAGACACTGTCCTGACCCCAGAGTGTCCCTGCCTATCTAGTCCCCCACTTCCTCCGTGATGGGCAGGAAGCTCTAACAAGCGGTGGAGTGCAGGACCCCCGTCTCCAGAGCGCCCTTCAGTTTGGGAGATTTGGGGACTTATAGCCACGTCCAAGCCCCCCCCCCCCACCCCCACCGCAACGGGGGCTTCTCAGCCGGGGTCCACGGACTCCCGAGTTTGTGCAGAACGCTTGTGGGTCGCTGAGCGCATGCCCGCTTGTGTCCATCTTTCTGGCTTCGCCAGATGCACAAAGGTCTCAGGACCCCAAAAAAGGAGAGAATTCCTGTCTGCCACTTCCGGGCTCGTCAGGAGCTCTTATGAACTGCTCACATCTGTGACACAGGCTTTCTGAGTGTCGTGGGCATCCTCTGGAGCTAAGTGCCTCTGGACTCCTGGCCCGGTCATTGTTTCTCTCCTTGAAAAAGGACTTTATGGCACCATCGTTTCTAGCACACCTTCCAGGGCGGTTCACGCTTTGCTGCCACCTCCAAAGCCCTCAGTCAAAGGCGAAGGGGAGGAGTGTGTGTGGCTCACGGCTGGACGGCAGTGACTCTGGGGATGTCCCTTAATCATCTCCAGCTTCTCCCTCATGCTTTACTTTGCAATTGGGTAATATTTTTTTTTAGAGAGAGGGCACCAGTAAGCGAGGGGCAGAGAGAGAGAGAAGCGGGGCCTCCCCCGGGCTCATGTGTTACCCGGAGCGGGGCTCGAGCTCACCCCATGTGTGACTCGAACTCATGGACTGTGAGCTCATGACTTGAGCCGAAGTCAGATGCTTAATGACTGAGCCACCCAGGCGCCCCATGCAGTTTGATGATATCTATTAAGATAAAACGCACATGTCTTTTGACCTACCAGCCATTCCGCTCCTAGGATACGGTTACACGTGTGTGAAATGACGTGCACACAGGGCTATATTCATACACGGCGTCATTTGTGATAGCACATGCTAGAACACCCTGAGTTTCCATCGATAGGGGAATAGATACATTTTGGTGCGTGGTGATGAAGTACCACACAGCCCTCAACAAGCATCAGGGAAGCAAGTACTGGTAACGGAAGGTATTAAGTCTAAGAACCAACGTGTGAAGCGCCTATTAAATATACATTTCTATCCCACACGTGTGGGCTATCTCTGCAAGGGTGCACAGGAAACGAGCGATGCTCACTGTGTCTGGAGAAGGGACGCGGGTGGCTGGCAGGCAGGCGCTGGAGGACCCGCGTGCAGGTGTTCACTCCGGGACGGTGGCCAGACCAGACCACGGTCCCCGCAGCCCCCGGTGGTGGGGGGGGGGGGGGCAGGCAGGGCTTGCTCCCCTTCCTATGGCTTAATCCACCCCTCCTCCCCTCCCCCCCCAACTACCTCCTCTCTCGCAGATCGAAACCCACAAGCTGACCTTCCGCGAGAACGCCAAAGCCAAGACAGACCACGGGGCGGAGATCGTGTACAAGTCGCCCGTGGTGTCGGGGGACACGTCTCCGCGGCACCTCAGCAACGTGTCCTCCACGGGCAGCATCGACATGGTAGACTCGCCCCAGCTCGCCACGCTAGCCGACGAAGTGTCCGCTTCCCTGGCCAAGCAGGGTTTGTGATCAGGCCCCCGGGGCGGTCAGTAATCGTGGAGAGAAGAGAGAGAGTGTGGAAAAAAAAAGAATAATGATCTGGCCCTTCGCCCTCTGCCCTCCCCCAGCTGCTCCTCACAGATCGGTTAATCGGTTAATCACTTTAACCTGCTTTTGTCGCTCGGCCCTGGCTCGGGACTTCAAAATCAGTGACGGGAAAAAGAGCAAATTCCAGCTTTCCAAATTGATGGGTGGGCTGGCGATAATAAAATATTTTTAAAAACATTTAAAAAGACGACCACACCCACCATTTCCTTGGGCAATTACTTTTGATTCTTTTTTTTTCCCCCTCCGCCTAGAAGAGGGAGGAGAGGCTCTGCGAGCTGCTTCTGGGTTATCTCAAGGGACTGCGGGCGCCCCTGCTCCGCCCTGTCCTGGGGGTGTCACAGAGGCAGCGGCAGCAGCAACGGATTTGAAACCGGGTGCCGTGTGGGAGCCGCGGGGGGCGGATGTCAACTTTGTGGTGGGGGTTGGGGGAGGAGCCCCGGAGAGGCTGAGGCAGGGGAAGGGGGGGAGGGAGAGGGCAGAAGGGACAGTGTGGGAGTGGGTGATGGGGGGTGGGCGGGGAGCCACTGCTCTCTGCCTGGAAGGACAGCGGGAAGGGCAGACCGCCTCGGCCGCCCACAGCTCGCTCGCGCCAGGCGGCCTCCCTGTGCTCGGTGGCCCGGGGTCCGCCGCGGGGCCCGTGTGCCACCGTCCCCGCGGGCGGCCCGTGGGAGAAAGGCTCCGGTTGGCGGGAGGAGGTGGTCGGTTGGCGGGAGGGGGGCACCCTGTGGATCGCTTCCTCGGAGAAGACTGACCTTGACGTCCCGAGCGCTGGCCTCTTTCTCCCTCCCCGCAGGGTGGGGGCCCCACGGAAACCCTGTTTTACTGAGTTCTGAAGGTTGGAACTGCAGCCACGATTTTGGCCACCTCACAGTTCTGGGACTTTAGGGCTAAACCAGTTCTCTTTGTAAGGACTCGTGCCTCTTGGGGGCATCCGCCTGTTCCCAAGCCTGGGCCTCTGGCATCCCTGGAGCGTGCTGGGGTCTGGGAGGTGGGTCCTGAGCCTCCTGTCCCTCCCGTGGCCACTGCAGCCACCTGTCCTCCCTCCCCCCACCATGCCCATGTGTCTGCTGTGCGGAGCCCAGTCACTGCCTGTCCCCCTCACGATGTCACACTGTCCCGAGTTCCCAGCCTCACCACGCCCCTTTCTCAGCACTGGACGTTGTTCAGACGCAGGAGGCACCTGCTCTCAAATAAAGGGGTGTCTGAGCGAAGGCAAAACCCAGGCACAAGGTGAGATCTCGGTCCCTTGGTTTAAGTTATAACTCACCCAACCGGTGTGTCCCCTCACGATGAACCTGATGACCGTACTCCGTCCCTTACCCCCCACCTCTCCTCGCAGACGTGAGCCAGGGTGGGCTCAGCAATGACCCGGGATGTTTTGGCCTTGTTTCTACTTGGAGAGCCTTTTCCTCCCAGAAGGCCTGGTCCCCTTCCTGAGTTGAGCTGGCAGCAGGTCGGCCGTCCTGGGTCCAGAGGCGGCAGCAGGTCAGGCAGGCGAGGCCCCTGGGGCAGGGCCACACTCTGTGCCCCGATTCCACCCGAGCTTGTGACTGCCAGCCTCTCCGAGAGCCCCGCCAGCGCTCAGCCCTGCATACCCCGGGAGGGGAGCACGCCCCTCGGAAATGGTTCCCCCCCCCCCCGCCCCCCGGCCCAGCTGGAAGCAGTGCTGTCTGTCCTGCTGGAGCAGCTGAACATATACATAGACGTCACCTTTCCCTCCCCGTCTGCACCCTGTCGCGTTGTAGTCCGATTTGTCTGTTTATGCTTGGATTCACCAGAGTGACTTTGATAATGAAAAGGTTAAAAAAAAAAAAAAAAGGACGCATGTATCTTGAAATGCTTGTGAAGAGGTTTCTAACCCACCCCACGGGGGTCCTAGATGTCTCTCCCTCCCACACGGGGGGCTTGGCTCCGGGTGGCCGGCGTGGCTCTACCCGGTCACAGCCTCCTGATCTGAAAGGCTTCCGGGGCATCTGGGACCAGGTTCTGACATTGGAGAACCTTCAGCTTGGAGGAAGGCCCAGAGCACAGGACTGGGACAGGATCCTGGGGCAGAAGCTACGGCGCCCCCTTGCCGCCCCGCTGGGACTTCCCTTTGTGGGGGCAGAGAGAGGTGGATCTTGTGGCCGGCCTGGTCTGCAGCGAGGAGATGGCCCTCTCCGGTCACAGCCAGAAGCCCCCAGCAGCCACGAGGGTCTTACGACACCCTGTGTCACAAGAGAAAGGAACCCAGGACCAGCCAGGGAGAGGCCTGGGGTCCCACTGCAAGCTGTCCCCCCGGAAGGGGAGCCCCAGCCTCCCCACCAAGCGCCCTCCAGCCACAGCAGGGCTTGGATGGACTGGCCGCCCCGGATGAGCCCCGGGGGCCCGCGCTGCCTGACTGCAGCAGGGTGACAAGTCAGGAGACGCCGTTCCCAGAGCCTTGGTGGGGACCCCCGCCGACCTTGCACAAGCCCCGTCTGCTGCCACGGGGAGAGGAGACAGCCTTTGTGGAAAATCGCCATTTTAAAGAAATTCAGCGACCTCAGGCCCAGTTCTGCCACTTCCGGTTTGGGCACCGTTTAAGGCACCCCTGCGGGCTGGTGGGCGTCCAGGGCCGCCTCTCTAGGGCTGGCGGCTTCGTTTGCAGCTCGAGCTTTCCGTGCAAGGAGTCATCTGGGCCCAGAACTAACCCGCCGTGAGGCTCTCTGCCGCTTGGAGTCCCAGCTGCTTAGAAGGGTTCTGAGGAAGGGAAGGGAACTGTGGTTCGAAGTTGGTAGCTCTTAGAGACGCGGCCCCGCAGCGTTGCCACGGACTCCGGCTGCGCCTCTGTCTGCACTTGCCCTACCTTATCCTGAGGGCCTTGCTCAGAGGGCTCCGGGATCTCCCTCGTCGGGGAGGGGGGCGGGTGGGGACTGCTGGGGTCGGCCTAGAGATCACGGTCTAGGGTGACCAGGTCAGTGCGGCAGGGAGATTGCAAAGGGATGCTGGCTTGTGACCTTCAATGAGGACAATCCCCCCCTCCCCCCGCCACCACCAGGCTGGGCACTCTCGACCACCCCCGTTCCCCCCACGTCCAGTCCGCGTCCCCTGGGTGGGCTGTGCTGCGCGCCTGGTTCCTTCAAGCTCTCCACTCACTTATCCGTAGTTCTATTTAAACGGACTTCAACGCGGAGACTGTATCCTGCTTGCGATTGCTTGTCGTGCTTCTGGGGGGAGGGGGGAGGAACCTGTAAGATAGTTACCATGGGCAGAGGGAAGTCTTGGAGGGCAGCAACCACCGAGTAACCCTTTTCTTCGGACCACCCACGTTTGCTAGAGGTCCCTGGGGTCCCGCCAGCCGGCCCCGTCTCCTTCCCCGCCAGGGGCAGGCAGCGAGGCTTGGGGAGGAGTCTGGAGACAGAGCTGCCCCCTCACGGGGGTCCCCGGGCCCACAGCCCCGCCTACCGCAGACCCCGGCATCCTTCCATCTAAGCCGCCGGAGCCTCCGCGCCACCTTTCCCACCTGCTGCGGACGTGCAGCCTGTGCTAGCGGCCGCTGAGAGCTCTTCCTTCTTCCTTCCCCCCTCTTTCGTCTTTGTCCCCAAGTCAGGCCATCGGGTGGGGATGAGGGTGGAGGTGGAGGTGGTCAGCTCGTCGCACCTGCAGACCTGTGGCTTCGAGACTTCTGGTTTCTCTTCAGCTCTGAAAAGGGTTACCCTGGGCACCGGCCCAGAGTCCCCCCCTCCTAATGGACTTAGCCCCGTGAATTTGCAGTGTTGGGCAGGACAATCTCTGGCACTCGCAAGTCCCATGATTTCTTTGGTAATTTTGAGGGTGGGGGGAGGGACATGAAACCATCTTAGCTTAGCTTCCTGTCTGTGAACGTCCATATGGTGTATTGTGTGTTTTAACAAACGATTTACACTGATTGTTGCTGTAAAAGTGAATTTGGAAATAAAGTTATTACTGATTAAGTAAGGTCTCCGTGCATGGATTCAAAGGACAAGAAAATGATTCAGGATGTACGATGTGCAAGTCCTTTCCCAACCTTAGAGAACTTCGCTCCCAGCAGGAAATGTCAAGGTTGCTAAAATCTCTCTCTGGGGCCTGCAGGTGCAGGAAGAGTTCTCAAGACTCGTTCATTTCCACTCGATTCTGACTCTGGTGCTGGGAGTCCGTCCCGATCCAACTCAAAGAAAGGCCAGTACCCTTGTAAGGGGCTCACAAGGCTGCACTCCAACTCCAGAGTCTGTTAAGACCCACACCGGCATATTCAGAGGGGCCACGGCTGCAGCAGGTGTAGGTCTCGTTTGCTCCCAGTGGCCCGGGGCTGGAGCAGAACACTAGGCCCGCCAAGCCAAGGCTTCGATTCCTTCCAGGCTTCCGGAGCCGCATTCCTCTCTCCTTTGGGTCCTCATTAGATTGGGGAAGGAGTCTGCTACACGGAGATAGCAGATAGCCCCTAGCAATGCCACAAAGAAAACAAATACCAAACAGTAGCCATATCAATTCCTGTTCTTTAGTAATTAGGTCAAGGTCCTAAGAAGGAGCCCTTCAATTTTCATACAAAGTTTCAAAATACCGGTTTTCTCTGCTTTCCCCCTTGTGCTCACTCTAGCCACTGCGGGCAGAAGCTTAAGCAGAGAAGGTCTTAAGTGCAGCCACAGACGCAGGAACAGGGCGGCCAGAGAGAAAGGCTACCTCACGACTCGGCGCTCATCGCCAGATGACTACCGTGGAAAAAGGGAATGAGGCCTGCCGGCGTCTTTCTCTCGTACATACAAAACCCAGCCCGTAGGCTCCTCAGAAGAACGATGCTACGAAGTATGTACATTCTCACAGACCCCAACACCAGAAAAAGCAGTGAGAGGTGGGATCTCCCTGAGAGCAATTCAGAACAGTTCTAAGGTGTCGTACTGCTGGCCTCACTAGAGAAGGAGCATCAAGAGGCAACGACCAACTGCTTACACCAACAAAAAATTTATCTACACAGAGCCCCCTACACCCTGGGCACCCCTTACTGCCCCCCCACCCCGACTCCATCCTCTCCCTGGTGGCCATCAGGTGGCCCTGCCAGGTGCCCAAGGACAGAACGGAGACTTCCCAAGGTTCAGAGCAAGTCCAGTGACCCAGAGAACTAACTGCTCCAGTGGGACAGGGTCCTAAGCTGCCACCCCCGACGTGGACCCGGTCCAATGTCAACAAAGGCCTGGCAACACAACGTTCTGTAACTTTTTTTTTTATTTTTTTCCATTTTTCCTTCCTTTTTTTTTTTTAAGCACTAGTCTGTGCTTTGCGAACAGAATCAAGACATTAACAAAGATCAGCTTCTCTGAAGAAAAGCATTTCTATAGAACAAAGACAGCTACATGTTTCGCTGCCAATACACAGCTCAAAGCAGGAAAAGAAAATATTTACAAAATACAAGGTTTTTTTTTTCCATTTTTGTTTTTGTTTTTTTTTTTTTAACAATGCTAAAAGGGTTATTCAGAATTTTCAACCTTATAAATAGAAGAAGCACTTTATGCATAGGGATATGGTGCATTATTGTTTTTAAAGAAACAATGACAAACCCTTTAACTTGCAAACAGAATCAAAAAAAATCACTAATGTTGAAAATTGTGAAAAAACCCCAACCATTAAGCAGTTTGTCTACTATTTTTATACGATTACAAAATGGCAACAACAAAAAAAAAAAAATAAAATAAAAATAAAGAAGTTCTTATTGCCCCCCCTTTTGGTGATGTGATCATACATGAGACAGGCACGAGGTTGACCAAGGGGGGTGATGAGGGAGTGATGGGAACCACAGCTAGGACCAGACAACGTTCCACAGGCAAGGGGAGTGTGGGAGAGGAAAGGCCGGACACCAACAGGGAAGTGCGTGTGGGGGAAATGGGACCAAATGAATCCACGACGACAGAATCCTAGAGGGGAGATGACTGCTCGTGTCCCTGACCCCCCAGTTTGCAGGCGAGTGGGAATGGAAGTAGCCCTAACCCCACCTTCACAGACAGGGGACACAGTTGGTAAAAACATCCGGGTGGAAGGCCTGGTGTGTGTGGGTGCGCGGGTGGCATCGGGGAGCAGAGAGGGAGCGCAAGGGGCGGGGCAGGGACCTGAGCAGCCGCAGTCACGTTACTGCAGTGAAGGAGTCAAAACAGAGAGGACCAAACGCAGCGGAAACCCAGACTAGGTCTCCAAGATCTGGGCGACAAAGGGAAGCCGTTCTGTCGACTGAGAGTTCGGAACAGGTGGCGGTTATGGCCAAGAGGCTCTGGTGGGTGTGGGGGTGCCCTAGCACAGATGGCCAAGGGGGACCCGGCCAGGAGGGCCAGAGCTGGGCCGGGCCGCCGATGGGAGGAGAGGAGAGGAGAAAGGGTGAGAGTCCAGAGCGTGCTGTTCTCCCCCTACCCTGACCTCAGGCGGCAACGCTGAGCGGGGAGCCTGCCATGCCCACGTGGCTGTCCCACCCTGTCCACAGGTGCGGGGCGGGGGCGGGGGGGGGGGGGGGGCGGTCACCTAACATCGCTAAGTCCAGTGATTCAACAGTGCGGAGGATGTGCCAGGACCAGGCCAGCAGGGTCTTATCCTGAACTTCTGTTTGCCAACTGGAGGAAGTGCTCAGGTGTGTGACGACAAAACATGGAAACCAAAACCAAACAAAACAAAAATCAAAACAAAACAAAAATACCAAAGTAGAATCTAAATTCCTTAAATTCACTAAAAACTGTGAAAATTTCCGGCATATGATGTTTGAATATCAAACGCAGAGATTTCTGAAGCTTTAATGCCAATAGTTAGTGAGTCTGTTTAGATTCTCGTATCCCGCTCATCTGTGAGTTGGACGCGGAGCTGTGACTGCTGTCGCCAAATGCCGACTCTTGAGGGGGACAACGGGGGGCGAGGTGGGGGCCACCTCTGCCTCTCGGCCAGTCTTGCTGCCTGAGGTGCGCCGAGTACAGCGGGCCGCCCGTTCCTGTGCATCCAGTTGCTCCTCACACTCCGCCTGGGGACTGGACGCCAAGGGGAAGGTTCGCCGTTCCCACGGCTGGACGGACTGTGGGGAGACAAACCGCCACGGTGAGAAGCCGGTTCCAGACTACGTTCCGCCCCAAGGCCCTGGCCCGAGACGCGTGGATTCAAGTCCGTGACCCATCTCCAGACTTCCTGGAGCGGTCCAGGAAGAGCCCTTACAGAGCAGGCAGTTCCACGGCACCTTCAGAAGATCAATTTCAAGTGCAGCCCCTTGTCCCCTTTAAAATGGGGAGGGGAGTAAAAATAAATAAATAAAATAAAATAAAATAAAATGGGGAGGGGAGTCCTATGACGCAGACCCATCTTCAGCAGGGGCTGTCCCCCTCCCCTGCTCTATCCCCCCCCCCCCCCCCCCCCGCCAACCCCCACGCAAAGGCCGTGTGTCCCTCACCTGTTCATCCAGCCCCAGCTCCGGTGTGGAACAGCGGGTGTCTTCACTGGCCAGGTGTCGTAGAGCATCCCGAGCCACAGGGGTGAGGGGCGCCGAGTGCAGTTCCGGGCTAATGGGGCTCCTCGGGGACTGACCGTGGGAGAACTCCGACAAAGAGTGGCTACTACTGACATCAGGGGAGGCGGGCTGGGGGGTGGAGGGGTTGGCACTGCCCAGCTGAGGGGTCGTCCGGCCATCTGATGACCTGTAAGACCTGTACACCAACGAGTGCAAATCTGAGTGCCTGGGTAATGGGGGATGACGGTCTATCTTGGGCGGATGGGGAGGAGGCATGAAAAGGGCATCCCAACCAGAGGAGCCGAGGTAGATGGACACCCAATGGTTCTTTCCCAGAAACCACACGTCCTCTCGTTTCCTCCCACCACCGTGTAGGGGGCGGGGTGGGCGGAGGGGGCACACAGGACAGTCGTAAGAGCCCTGTGTGCCCATCATCCCAAGAGAAGGCCACGGCTGAACAATGCCAGGGGCTACTCTCTGGCACAGTGCCCAGTGAATTCCCAGGAAAGGGAAATCAGTCTAGACTTTGAAAACTGTAGTCAAGGGAAAAAAGGCAAAAACAAGAGCCCTAAATCTTTCTACCTGAGAATCCTGAGGGCTTCTGCCACTGTTTACAATAAATGGAGACAGGATGGGTCAGTTCTTTCATGCACGACCACCACCCCCCGTTCCACCGTCCTAAGGAAGGTTACCCTGGGTGAGGCCTCCAAAGCTCCTCTGGTTAAGTCACCACGACCCGCAAATGGCCTCCTCATGCCACAGACACTACACTCGACCTTAGCCAAAAGGCCGAGAAGCGATCCTAATGCCACAGACAGCTGGCGCCCGGAGCCCAGGAGAGCATGAAAGTTTGCCACAACTGGACAGTCGTCCGGCACTCAGCAAGGACCCAGCCACGGGACCACGTGCCCTCTCAGTTCCACCAAACACCAGGAACTTCTGCGCTCAGGGCCACTGCCAGTGGAGGAGTATGCAGAGCGCCTGTGGGGCAGTGGCAGTTCCACAGACACAGCGGCCAACTCCCTGCCCACCCTCCCTTCACAGGCCTGGCCGCCTGAGCCTGCCCCGTCACCTGCTGCCCCGCCGCTGGGGTGGCACACTTGTGGTCCACAGCCACCGAGCCCTCTCCATCTCCTCACACTTGGCATGTAGGGCGGCGAAGGCTGCATCAGATAGATCCTCGACCTGCGAGAGAAAAGCTTCACTGATCCCCTCTCCCCTCCAGGAAGCCGAGTTTAAGTATGGGTGGATCAATTCTAGAACAAACCCCAGCCCTTACTAGGCTCTTCCCCATCCGGACAGGAATGCAATGAGCTTGCAGTTGACACCCATGGGTCTTGAGGCACTTGGGATGTGTGCACCCGTGTGTGTGTGTGTGTGTGTGTGTGCGCACATGCGCGCGCATCTCCTAACAGAGAACGACCATGCTGTTACCTCTTCATTCTCCTCGTCAGGACTCCCCTTCAGAGACCGAAGATCGACCTCCCGCCAGCTGCAAAATCAAGAAGGGACAATTGTGAGGGCTAGGCAACCAGGGCAGAATTAGTGTGTCTGTGCAAGAACGAGAGCTGGGCGCCTGTGAACGACCCTGCCCTCTCACGGCTCGGCCTTGGTAGCCCCCAAGGCCTCTGAAAGAGGCTCCACACTCCAATGCCCCAACAGGACACAGGCTGGGAGACTGTGACAAACTCAAGCAAAGGGACTGTTTAGAGGGGACCACCGCTATTCAGTCCCAGCTGACTGCCACTCTGTGAGAGTGCCTGTACGGGGCTGCCCAATTTCTGAGTTGTCAACAAAGGCTAGAAACAAAGATTCATACGTGAAATCCTGCTTTGATGCCGACAACGAACTCTTCAGTGCTGTCAAATAAACATAGCTGCAGCCAGTTTGTGGCCTGTGGTCTGGCTGGTGCTCATATAATAGAGAACTGTATATAGAAACAATTTCACTCCTATCAGGTTAAGACTTTCTCTTAAGGAGAAGGCAAAACCTAAGGCTAGAACCCCAAGGTCTGTGACAAAAAGGGGAAAAGGCCAAGAACAGGAAGAACAGGGAGAGGAGCCAATTATCTAGGGCCCCTACCTGGGGGTAAGGATTTCCTTGTATTGTAGTTTCTCTACACGAGTTGTTGCAGCAACAGACATCGGGATGACAATGTTGTTAATGTCGAATGAGCTCTCTCCCCTTCTCCTCCTCACTGGCTGCTGTAAGACAAAGGTAAGTTTAAAAGGGAGGCGCAATTTTGCAAACAGCAAATCATACACCTAAGACTTCAAACATTATTGGATCACCAGCCCCCAGGCACCTGGTCCTTGGGTGGGGGCCGGCCCTGCAGCAGCCACCGTCTACACCAAGGAGGTGGTCTGCCACTACAAGGTCCTCAGGAGAAACGCAAGGTGGCCCTGAGGAGCACCTCCAGCTCACAAGTCTCACTGGTCACCCTCTTCCTTTATGGGCTCACGTGGAAAAAGACTTCAGCTGAATTTTACAGGGTGGGCATCCTGGGGCCTCGAACCTAGTGCTGAGGTTCTGACTCCTCTGTATACACCTTTATCCCCTTCCTTTAAAGTCGTCCTTTCTGTTTCCCCCGCTTATCTGTCACTCAGACCCATAGTGGCTCCTAATGCTTAACTGGGCCTAGTGGGGACTCTTCAGGTTAGAAATGCGAGTTCCCTTATCGGGAAAAGACCTCAAAGGACAGGTCCAGCTCAACAGATCCTCTAACCTTGGACATCACGACAGCCCTTCCTCCTCATAGATCTGAACTCTTCAGCTAAGTCTGTACCCACCATCTGCTCAGCCTAAGTGGTTTCCCCTTCTTTCTGGCTGTTATTCTTGGGGAAGGGTGGAGAGCTTTCTAGCTCTACCAGTGGAGCTGAATGGAGGAAAATGGAGGAAGAGGACCTGGCTCCACAGTTTCTTGGAGAATGGAGATTTGCTTCTCCAGGAGGCTGAGAAGATCAAACTCTCAGGAAGAAAGAAGACTAACAGGGATCCACTCTCAGAGGAGGAGGTGGGCACCCGCAGCAGCCTGGAGGCCAGGGCAGGAGTAAAGCAGGGAGCCGGAAAACCTGGTTTCTTCCATGGAGGAAAAAGTCCACCAGCTGCTTGGGCCCAGATAACAAACACCCCACCCTGAAACAGACACCGGCAGCCGAGAGGGGCCGGAGGCAAACGGCAGGATGCCACACACGCTGCCGTGGTGACAATACAGCTGGAAACACCCGAGAGGCTGCACTCAAACCCAAGCCCCAAGTGTGGTCAGCTCAGAGGGAAGGGGTTAGCGAACAGCAAGATGAGGAAGAAGCTGTTCCCTACAACTAACCCGTCTACTACTCTGTTCCTGGAGAGCGATACAGGATGGATTCATCCCATCATCTCGGGACATTCAGAGAATGTGGTGAAAGGCAGTGTTCTCCGCGCCAGGATTTTGGCTGCGGTCACCTATGATCTCAGGTTACCACGATGTCTTTTCACCTCAACATCCTTCTCTATCAAATGAGAACAAACTGTCATTTGCCTCACAAATTTAGGGTAACTGGTTAACCAGGATGTTCGAAGACTTTTGTAAATCTTGCCTGGCTGAGTTCTGCAGCTAAGGATTAGTGACTTCATGCTCAAAACCCTCTGCCACCGTCCCATCTCTTTTAAAATTACGCATCCCACTACAAGAAGTGTACCTTAAGGAAGCCTCAAGAGATTGTTTTCCCTAAATCTTGGTCAAGAATGAATGTGAAGCTGGTGGAAACAGGTGTGTATATTCCCTGAATCTTGTGGGCCTGTTATTAGTAGCTTCAAGGGAAAAAGATGGGAGTGGGCCCAAGACAGCACCCTTGGAGTCTGTCTTGTTATCAGGCTTTCTACTATGAAAAAACAAAAATGGTTCAACAGGCTTGAGTGCCCTCCTCCGCCAGGCACTCACTTGGTCTGACTTAACTACTGTCTCCCGTTTAGAGCCAGTGGTGCAGAACGGGTGATGGGGATGGAAAGCGGTTCCTCAGAAGCAAGAGGGAGGAGTGCGTTACCAGGCAAAAAGGGGGATGCGGGTCTGGGGCCCCTCCTCTATCAAATCAGAATCTTCAGAGATTTCCTTTTTTGACCACTGAGGTGATACTGAGGTATACACCGGCTTTTGGAAAGCACTGCCGTACCTACCCCAGCCCTCCCCGCCCCCAACTTTGTCCAGTGTCGTCTAGCTTCTCTACCTCATTTTCAGGATCTGGCCTACTATTCTTCTTACTACGAATAAATCCATATTCTTTGAAAACATTGGGCAGTGACAGCCTTAAGGGTGAGCACAGATACAAAATGTGTACTCAATAAATAAGAAGAAAAACTGTCAAGTGATCCAGGCCTAAGTTAACATCCTCCAGACACAGGAGGGCTGGCCGGGTGAGTGAACACTGAAGTCCCCCCAAGAACTGGTCAAGAGTTCAAACTTGAGAATCAGAGACAGACTCTCTGTCTTTGAAATCCTCTGGTGGTCTGAGACCCTCTGAAGGATAATGGAGTTCGTGGTTAAGATACCACTTACCTATTTAGACAACACTTGTGGGTGTAGGAGGTGAAGAAGGGAGGAACGAAGAGGTCATTCGGAAAAGATTGTCTGACTTTTAAGAGCAAAGACAGAACAACAGGAGCCCGTTTTGTGGGCTTGGGAGTTTCTTGATGTCCACTCTAAAGGGGATCCAAAGCACCCACACAGGGTACCTCCGCGACACCTGGCCTCAGGCTTGCACTTAAGAGCTGGCTGAGCGGTCAGACTGCCTCGGTTTGAACTGCATTTGTAAGCCTCACAAGTTGCCTCACTTTATGCAATTTACTTATTAACCTTAGAGAGCCTCAGTTTCCCTGCCTACACTTACATCTCAAAGGGCACGATCAGAACCGAATGAGGTAACACAGGTAAAGCAGGCAGAACCGACACAACAAACGTCGTAGTTGCAGCATTTTATTATTACTATCACCATTACTATTGTAACTACCACCTAAAGGGAACTTCAGCAGGCAGAGAGCAACTACAGGTGCAGGTGTTCCAGGAGGCCCACACCGAGGAATTCAAGTATCAGAAAGCAATCAGCGGGACTGTGTCTGCAACGGCCGTGCGAGCAGCACTCGGGACAGAGCGTGGCGCCAGAAGAGCTGCCCGCCGCCCTGCGCGCACCATAGGAAGGACTGCAGGCAGGGCCCACTGCACCTGTAGTTCTGCTCTGGGGCCTGAGAAGCGAGGCTCTGCCTTCTCCCTCCCTTCCAGGAACCCTAACGTCAGGGCTGGTTCTCAGTGCTCCAGCTCCCCCACCCCCCCCCAGCAGAACGAAAACAAGGAAATGAAGTGCCTCCAACGCTCCTAAGTGTCTGTCCTCCATTCCTCCTCTCGTGGGAACTTCTCGGACCCAGAGGATTAGAGCCGCGGCCCGGCGGAGTCTCATCTGAAACCCAGCCCCACAGACCTGGAATAATAGGCCCAGACCGCCTTCAGAGTCTGTCTCAGCATCAAGCTTCCTACTATGAGAAACAACTCAAGGAAAACAGGTCAAATACCACTACTTTGACAAAAAATGGCACATCACGGCGAGCCGAGTTCCCCCCAAATCCCACCTTCTACCTCGTCCTCCAGAGCGAGCCACTCGGTGAACCGTGGCTGCGGAGGGACTGTGCAGCCGAGCCCAAGGTACTTACAGACGTGCTGGCCGTAACCTGTGGGCTAGAGCTGGTGGGTGCCGAGGTGTCCGATGAGGTGGAGAGCTGTCGCACCAGGGGACTGTGCGGTGGATGTTGGGTGGCCGCCAAGTAGTTGGAACTGCTCATGTCCGTGTGATGCTTCAACACTGCAGAAGTCAACAAAAAAGGAATACGTGGCTACCTCAAACGGCTCTATTTCCAGCACAAGTTACAAATGCCAGCAATTCATAAAAGCAAAAATGCATTCTAAGCCTAGAGGATAAAAAGGTGAAGCAAACTGGTTGACGGGAGGTAGGGGACCGGGCAGAGGTTGCTGTAGCAGTTAGAAGTGACCTGCACTTAGAAGCAGTCGGGTCCCTCTACTCTGCCTTCCTAGAAAGTGAAGGACAAAGCTGGGGGCAATTGAGAGATGCCCAGGCTGCCCCAGAAAGCCCTGAGCAGATGCAAATGCAGGTAGAGGTGCCGGGCCTGGCCCTACCTTCACTTCTCTCAGATGAATGGTCTCGCAATCTCATTTTGCTGTGGTTTGGGTCGTGCACAGGTGGCGGTGGGTTGAGCAAGCGCTCTGCTTTGGGCGCTGTCACTCGCTCCACCATAGGCACGGCCCCCACATCGTCTAAGTGCTGCCTGTGGGTCCTGTCAGGCCGGGTTTGGTGATGGGACAGCTCTGAAGAGGGGAACAGAAAAAGAGCTGTGAAATCTTCTCTCAATCTTTTCTTATTTGAGTTCCAAGCTCTTGAGTTCTCTCTAGGCCAATGATGGACACTCAGGGCAGCGGGAGAGTCCTCTGGGACCGAAGCTTCTAGCAAACAGCACAATGGCCAGGATAGGCCAGGCAGCCCACAGGGCCCTCAACCAGAGAAATCTGACACCAGCTACAGAAGACGGCCTGCCCACACATGGACCCAATGCCATGCCACTGCTAGCTGTTCCTCGAGCACTCTGGGTCCTGTCCCGAGATGCATGGTGTCTGGAATAGCTTTCAGAGTCCATCTGAGAACATCCGAGACAGGCAGAAGTAGACTGTGAGCTGAATTTGTATCGGTCAGTTGCCTCTCCCAACCCCGACACACTGCCATAGCAAAACAGTAACGTTTATAAAGAATTCTAAAGTAATTCTTTATAAAAGAATATAAAAGGAATAGAGAAGTAACTGGAGGAAGACTCTCTGGTGCCCTGAAACTTACTGGCTGTTGTTAGGAAGGAGTTGACCAACTTGTGCCTGTCTTTACGAGTTGGATCCGGCAGGCTGCCTGGCATGGGTGCTCTGTGCTTAAGTGAAAACTTTTTGGGAGGTTTGATTTTGTCAAAAGGCTTGTTCTGCCACTGAGATTTCAGCATGCTCTGGAAGTGCAGGCTTGTGGGAACATCTGTAAGGAACACGAAACACTGCGGGTTAGTCCAGACACCTGGCCTCTGGGCTCGTCTCAAGAAGAGAGGTGTGCTCACCAGTACCCCTGGCTCTCCAGTGGGCAGGGATCTACAGCACACCCTGCTTTTATGTGCCGAGCGGCACGATGACCCAGCGGGGCAAAAGCACTGTCATACGGAAGGTCTGTTGACCGGAACTTTACTGAAGGTTGTTTCTTTTCCTCACAAGCAAGTCACTTTTGCCTTTTATTTTCAAGTTAAATGAACACCCCATCTACACCTTCTGTTACATGGATGGAGTTTTCCTTGTTCACGTACTCTGTGCTAAGTTTGTTAAACTACTGGTGTGAAAGACTGATAAGCATCCCGTTTCTATCCTCCTGGAGACTAAAACATTAAAGCCTGATCCTACCAACACAGTTATTCAGGACATATTCATTCAAGAAAGATTTATTGTCTACTGAGTACTATACCCTCCTTCCTCCCTAGCTCCTCACCTCTCACCTAGGGATGATCTATTTTTTTACCTGATTAGTTAATATTCAGTATCATAAATCTCTTAAGCTTAACTGTGATTTTTTACCATTTTCTGATTCACCATTTCTCATACCTTTCCGTTTTCTTAGTTTCATTTTTTAAATTTTCCTAACAATGGGGCTTTGAGTAATTTCTTTAGAAAAAATATTTCCAGAACTAAAACCATTTTTCTCTCAGACCTTTAAAGCTATTACTTCACTATATTCTAACACCCAGTGTTGCAGACAAGATGGAATCTTATTCTTCCTCAATAGCAGGCAGTCGCTTTTTCTTTTAAGCTTTGCAAAAAAACCCAAAAAACAAAAAACCTCATTGTGGTATTACACTGACTCTATAGGTCAATTTGGGGAGAAATGCCTTCTGTCTGCCATCAATTCCAAGCCTTTCAAGCCATCAATGTGGTGTATCTATCTATTTAGTTTTCTTTAATTCTCTCTCAGCAGGGTTTGGCAGTTTTCATTTTAGAGGTCTTATACCTAAGAGTTAATTTAAAATATGTATTTCATTTTGATGTAAGCACCGTTAAGCTCCTTTTTAAAAGACAAAACAGGTTCAGAAAGGTGAATTAACTGTTCAAGGTTACACACTTTAGTATTAGTTAACCGACATTCAAACTTAGGTTTGTATAACCCTAAAGCCCACACTCTTAGCCACTACACCATGAGACTATTCTTTGGCCCAGGGAATGGAGAGATTTAATTCTGAGGTGGAATGTGTTAATAGCAGCCAAACAGATTAGGAAAACTACTGAAGTTTTTAAAGATAATAAGTATTTGCTATACGTCCAAGTAATGAGATACAGTCTGTGAGGACAGTGCTGTCTTCTGAAACTTTTTTGCATAATCATTCTTTCCCACACTTAAAAACTCACCTACTCCAACCGTTAAAAGACACAGATCAGCTTTCAGCAATTTCAAAGTTGGGGAGATCCCAACCAGGCCAAGGACATTGGCTGTCATGGTGTTCCCAGCCCTTCCACTCCTCCCTCAAGCCCCTCAATAAAATGGTTTGATTCCCCCTGCCTTCCCAAAAAAGGTCAAATGTTTAAACAAAAAATTTCCTATTAATAAACGATCAAGAACTGAGTTAAGGTAATAGCGGCAAATATTTTTTACTCTAATTCAGAATGGTTAGGGAAAGGGTGTGTAGGAAATAAAGCATTGTCTAGAGGCATTCTGAAAGCTGAGCTGAACTGGAATGCATAAAGGCCCCAGAAAGGGGAAAACACTTCCTCTATATCCCAGGACACCCCTTTGTCAACAGAAGAATTGGCAAAGTCTATATGATGGGACAACAAAAGCCTTGTGATTTCATTTTTTCCTTTTACTTTCCCTAGTCATTGCTCTCCCAAACCTGAAAATTAAGCCAGGATAAAAGGAGGTAGGAAAACGAGCAACCTGATTTATAATGCAAACAGCAACAGACTGGAAATAAGCAGGCCTGGAGTCAGGTCCTAATTCCAACACCGAGTTAGAAGGCAAAAACAAGAACCTACCACTTGGCTGCGTTTAGCTTCATCTGTGAGAAGAGGCAGCAGGCCTAGAGCCGGGCAGGTGACATCCCAGCACACATGCTCTAGCTCTCCCCTCCTCTGCTGCAGACAAAAGCTAAACAATCAGAATACTCTTTCCTACTGTATCCCAAGACCTCGGATCCATCTCAAAAAAGGACTTAGTTAAACCCAGAAAACTGCTATGAATCCATTTGAGTAAGCACAGGAGAGGAATTTGTTACCGCTAGACCAGAATGACTACGGGCTTTTTTTTTTTTTTTTTTTTTAGTGTTTATTCATTTTTGAGAGAACGCAAGAGAGAGAGAGAGAGCGAGCGAGCGAGCGAGCAAGTGAGCACGTGAGCCAGGGAGGGGCAAAGAGAGAGGGAGACACAGAATCTGAGGCAGGCTCCAGGCTGTCAGCGCAGAGCCCAGTGCAGGGCTCGATCTCAGGAACTGTGAGATCATGACCCGAGCTGAAGTCAGATACTTAACCAACTGAGCCACCCAGGCGCCCCCAGAGTCTCTCAGCTCTTAACATGTTATGTCAGACACCTCAGTTCCACACCTAATCCCCTTCCCTCACTTAAATGCTCTGAAGTAGAAGCTGCTGCAATGGGAGAATACCAACCTGTGCCCCAGGGTTGAAGTATTAAGCAGAATCCAGAGCAATTTCCCCTATAACCAACCCGACTGCACCGGCAGTTAGGGATAACAACAAACTGCTGGAAGAACTCAGGCTGCTATACTTTGCTAGACGTTTACTGTGTGTTAACTGCTTTCATATAAGAGTGAACAGGAAGTCAGTTAAATCCCCCAGTCAATGAACAAAAATGATCTCTTAGGGATTGATGGTCTTAGTTCATGCTCTAAGTGGTTAAGTAACAACAGCTAGGATCCATGTAAAGCTGAAGCCCTGAAATGGATTAGATATGCAGGACCTGAAAGTGAGCAAGGAAAGGGTATGAAACAGAAGAGAATACAACAGGGACTCATTTGGCCAGAGGACTTCACACATTTTGTACCTGTACAGGTAATTCTTCTGTGATGAAGAGAAGAGGGTGCAGATACTTGATTAGGTCAACAACAGGAAAACAGAAGTGTTAAGACAGGAAATAAGAAATAGAAGGAAATGAATACCATTTTAAGCTACTATTTCCTCAGACAAAATAAAAAAGACTTTGACTTTACGCTTGCCAGGGTCTGACATTCCAGGATTCACTTAACTGTTTTGCTCATTACTATCCACCATTTTCTCAAGCACATTTTCTAGGGTTGTTTTGTAATACTCCCTTCCTCCTCCTGCTGGTAAAACTGCGGTAGCCTTGTACACAGAGTCTTAGTAAGCTCTCTCACAACAGCATAGATCATCTGGCCAGCAGGTGGTGCTCTTATGAAGCCCAAACTCAAGTTAACATTCTTTCCTCCAAGGGTTTGTACATCCTCTACATTTCAAGCTAAGGATTAACTGGCTTGATTAAGTGGGGTGACAAGAATTCTATCATCCCTAACCACACTTAATGGGAATGTTGGAGGTGTGGTCAACAAGGGAGACAAGTCTAAAATGAAGAGGTGCAGGTGGTTCCCAACCTAACTACAAAGAAACTGGTGCGGAAACATTACTAAGACTGCTTGAAAAGCCTGCCATCTCTAAGTAGCTTCTAGACAACAGGCTGTAAAAGGGTGGCCCAGAGGTCAGGTCTGGTGCATGTATGTTTGACCCTCACAGTATTAGGCCGGCTGCTAAGTCTTCACAGTTACTTATTATTCTACACAATGATATACGGGGAATCTTGGAGGTGCTTTCACATAGAATAATGGTGCCCTTTAGAGTTGGGCATATCTGTGGCCCTGAAAACTTTACCATGCTATTTGTTTGGATCAAAGCAAAAATATCCCAACAGGAACAACATTAGAAATGCTAACGGAGTCCCCCAGGTCAACCCACAGAAAGTCTAATTCATCCATAGGCAAATATGTTCACACATCCTCTTTACAGGCTCCTAAGGAGACTTAATGACTATCTCTCTTGTCTAAACTCCAATGTCATGGTTAGGAGTTGTGTGAGACAGGGAGAAAAAGAGATCGAAAAAGCATTTAAAGGCAGGCAGGAAAGCGAAGATGCTAAAGACCAGAGAAAGGTCTTTCTCCCTCAATGCTACCTCCAGTTGCTTGAAATGGGATGGAGTAGGAAGTGCAAGGGCAGCACTCAGATCTATAGATATGAACCAGTCAGAAGGAAAAGAAAGTGTCGAAAGGGAATGGGTTCCTCCAAGTAGAGATGTTGACTGAACAGGAGACATCACGCAATTGAGTACATGTGATTGGGGGATGGGAAGGAAATTCACAACTGTATATGGTAATACTGTTGACAAAGAAAGATCACCATGTTTATAAGCTGGTACGCAGGGAGTATGGAAGAGGCCTAACCGGAACCATAATATAACTATGGACTTCAGGCTTCCTTACTCACATATGAGACAATACAATTCAGTACTGTGAATCCTGAGACAGTAACCCAAGAAACATTCCTAGGTCTTCCTGGTGGCTCTGTCTGCAGTTAGAATCTAGAAATGGGCAGAAACCTGATTTCTCTTAATAACCCAGCTAGGAAGAAGCATGTTACATAGTGAAACAAAGGACAGGCAACAGATGACCCAAGTTTGAATTCTAGAACCATCTAAACTCATTAGCCATTTAGTCTGAAAGAGATAAAGTACAACCTTTCTAAGCCTGTTTCTTGATCTCTCAAACTGAAGTTAGCACTTTACAGGATTAGTGTGAGAAGCAGATAAAACTAGTATGAGAAAGGTGCTTTGTAAGCCATAAAATGCTACACAAATAAAATCTTCAGTTACATGGGCTATAATCCAAATGCAAGAGAAGGTAAAAGCCAATGACCCTGGAGTCTGAAGTACACAGGAAGACGTGTTAGTGTTTTCTACTCACTGTGTTCTAAAGTTTATTTACTGCTCTACCACTCCTGACCTAAATAAAACCCTGCCTAGCTTGCAAGCCATATGATTCAAGTTTTCTAAACATTTCTACTCTTATTAGAAGTCCTATCGTAACAGGAGTATTAGATCATGCCCTTACAGTCAAGGGAGTTCTGATAACATGGCCTGGAGTAGTTACAGGATTTAGGTAGCCAAAAAATAATTCAGTCATTTGAAGAACACATAAAGAAAAGGGGATTATAGTAAACCAATGTTTGACCAACTATTAAATAGAAGAGGGCATTCTCTAGGATAGCGATCAGTCATGCTTATTTTTAATAAATAAGGTTTTATTGATACACAGTCATGCCCATTTGTTTACATATTGTCAACGCTGCTTTTGTGCTATAGTGGCAGTCATATAGTTGCAACCCAGGCTATACAGAGGAAGTGTGTCCTGCAAAGTCTAAATTATTTAGCACCTGTCCCTTTAAGTAAATGTTTATAAACCATTCATGCTAAACGCTTCTTTTTTTTTCATACCACCAAGTAAATCTTAAAATCCCACACTAATTCTTATTCCTCAGACTCCTATTTCAATTACCCTCCTCTCAAAAACTTGTACAGACTACCTTTGGGTGTTATGAAGGACAGAGTGGGGATAAAAGACGGTTCCTTCTCTTTACGTACACACACCCCGGAAAGCCAGTCATGTAAGCGCAGTGATACACACAGCCCCAGCAGGAAGACATTCTCTCAAAAGAGTGCTGCCCTTCCTACTTACACCACGGCACACACAGACGATGGACCAGGCTGCTTGTGGCTGGAAGCAACTGTCCTTAGGCCCACCCACAGCCACTTGAAAGGCTGGGGGGAAATCTCTCTCCTGGCAAGGTACAATCTTTCAGTAGCACATTCTGGCCTGGCAGATCTGCTGCACCCTATTTGCAAAAATTCTAAGGGACTCTGGTGAGTGAAATGGATTCTCTGGATGGCACGCGGGTTGTACCAGGATGTTGGCTGACTTTCTTTCACTCGAATCCTGTAAGTCTCAAGAAAACTTTGTATTCTGTGGCCTTTCTTACCATCTGGAAATGCTAGAACTGGGTGAACACAAGAGTCCAATTGGGAAAGGCGTTCCAACAGAGGGGCTTCGTAGTGAATTTCCGGGGGCACGGTGACGGTGCTGCCTGAGCCACACAGCGCACAGGAGGGGTTCACGTCACAGCCAGAGCGCATTGTGCTGTTCCGGTGAACCTGCGAAAAGCCAAACGAAACACAATTCGTTGTCTGATACAAACCCAGCTCTCACTCATTATCCCAAAGATTCAAAAGACACTTTCTAGATACCTGTATGACACTACTAACAGAAGTTTGATTCGTTTGTTAGAAGATTCCCTTTTTTGCACCCTAACCTTCAAAGTAATGAACTTGTTTCTTCTTCAATGATGAAATCCAATTATTTGCAGCCCTAAGTGCTCATCCAGGTGCCAAACTTGTGAGCTTAAAGCTACTGGACATGACTTGCTTTCTTCAGCAATTTCATCCACCTAAGGGCCTGAATAACCAATCACACGGTCTCCTGTGCTTTTCACAACTCCTTCTGAAGACTTTAGGTAGTCTCAAACCAAGTGACAAGTTTTCCAGGACTACACAGAACTCATTAGCTACTTTATTTAACCCAACCTAAGACCTACTGTTTTAAAGTCCGTGCCTAAATAATGAAAATAAATTTGGTATGGTGAGTGTTGACACCCAGAGTCTTTGTGTCAGATTATTAAATCCACGGGGACAAAAATTATTTCCATTAAACTTCCTTTGTACACACATGGGTAGGATAAGAAATAACCTCTCCTGCTAAGTCCACAGCGAAATGAAATCTAAATCTTCAAAAGACTTAATTCTGTTTTAAAAAGGCGGGGGTTAAACAATTTTAAGCTCTGAGAAAAATTTAGGTCATGCTGAATGCAGGATCCCTAGGCTCTCGTATCAGGGTGAACAACTCCAGCATATGCCAAATCATGATCTATGAAAAGTCATTTGGGCAGCATAGAGTCCTAGAAGAAAAGGACTTGCCTGTGGAACAGCACCATGAGAAGAGATGCTCTGAGCAAGGGTAGCATCAAAATTCTGTTAGCAAAAAGGCTGTAACAACTGTAAGAGCTGCATTTAGGTTCAGGACAAACATCTTTTTTTTTTTTTTTTTTAATGTTTATTTTTGAGAACGAGAACAAGCAGGGGAGGGGCACAGAGAGAGGGGAAGACAGAGACTCTGAAGCAGGCTCCTCGCTATCAGTGCAAAGCCCAACACGGGGCTTGAACCCGTGAACCATGAGATCATGACCTGAGCTGAAGTCGATGCTCAACCTACGCAGTCACTCAGGCGTCACTACATAGACATCTCTCGAAAGCTATTTGCCTTTACAGACATGTATAGGAGAAAGATAAATATGAGAACAATGTGGTCTTCATCAACATTCCCCAACCGCCTCCCCTTCTTGCAACCATGTAGATGGGTGGTATGCAAACAAGGGGCTGTGGGGGCACTTGGGTGGCTCAGTCGGTTGAGCGTCCGACTTCAGCTCAGGTCATTATCTCACGGTTGAGGAGTTTGCGTCCCGCATTGGGCTGTGTGCTGGCAGCTCAGAGTCTGGAGCCTGCTTCAAATTCTGTGTGTGTGTGTGTCTCTCTCTCTCTCTGCCCCTCCCCCACTCGTGTCTGTCTCTGTCTCAGAAATAAGCATTAAAAAAACTTTTTTAAAAACAACAACAAAAGGGGCTGTGAAGGTAAGACTGGGTAACTTGCACGAAAGTAAAAGAATAATAAGCTGCAGATGCCACTGAAAGGGAATTATACCAACCAAGCATGATACTACTGTGTAGACAACATTAACTGGTACTGTTTTGGGAAAAAATATCCCTTGCACTCTGTTTAATCAGGGTTGGCTTTTGGAAGAGATAAAGAGGTAAAGAGAGAGAGTATATGTTGGCAGAGACAAAAACCACACACCACACTGTGGATGAATGGGAGGATTTAGGTAATTAGTTAGGATCTAAAAATTGTACCAAAACTTAAAACATTAAAAAGACATGAGAAAAAGATACCAAAATCAAAATAACAAGTCTTAAAATGGAGGTATGTTTTTTCCCTCATAAACTAACACACAACACCAATTAGCTCTCTATATGAAAAATGAACATTTCATTTTATGGCTACAGTTCACCCTTGAGTCAACCAACAGCTAATAGGTGAGGTATAGAGTAAAAAGAATATAGCAAGGATAACAAAGTAACACTAAAAGATTAAATCAAAGCTGAAATTGCCAAAAGAGGAAATACATGCTAGAAACAGCAAATTGAAGAGCTGTTCTTTGGGAGCTTTCCTTTTTTTTCCTTCCTAAATCCACCTGAAGGGTGGGGTGGACAGGAACAGACGGATTAACTATAAGACTGGATTAACGAAGAGAAAAAGGAATAAATGCATATGTATAAGAACTCAAAAAAGCACTAGTTAAGTGAAAATCTGGAAACCATGTGTGTATATGTAATATGTGTGCACACTTACGCATTTCCATAATGTTTAAATGTTACATATTTTTGTATTCCATCTAACAAGGGAATACCATACTCACGCCTATAAAAAGGTAGAGGCTCAGACAAGTGTATTTCCTTGGTGAAGTCTTTAAGAACATTAAAGAAGAGACAATCTTCTATTCAATTAAAATGGCTGATACTGACATAAAGAAATCAGAATTCTATTGTCCTTTGAGAAAAATAAAATTCTAACAAAAATTTGACTCAAGTTTTGTGCACATATGTAATTTAAACATCAATCTCACTTTTGAACGAAAACCTGCGAAGTAAAATATTAATAAACACAAGCTAGAAGTATAAAAAACATCTTTAATACAATTTATTGAAAGATAAACTTTGAACTCTTTTGAAGGACGGTTTGGACAACTTTAAAATTACTTCATTCATGGGAATGCAAGCTGGTGCAGCCACTCTGGAAAACAGTATGGACCACTGTGTAAGGGTGAGTACTCTGGACTCTGAAAACAGGATGGAGGTTCCTCAAAAAACTAAAAATAGAACTACCCTAGGACCCAGCAATTGCACTAGTAGGTATTTATCCAAGGGATATAGGTTTGCTGTTTTGAAGCGGCACATGCACCCCCATGTTTATAGCAGCACTATCAACAACAGCCAAAGTATGGAAAGAGCCCAAATGTCCATCGACGGATGAATGGATAAAGAGGTGGTATATATATATACAATGGAGTATTACTCAGCAATTGAAAAGAATGAAATCTTGCCATTTGCAACTACGTGGATGGAACTGGAGGGTATTATGCTAAGTGAAATTAGAAAGACAAAAAAATCATATGACTTCACTCATATGAGGACTTTAAAAGACAAAACAGATGAACATAAGGGAAGGGAAACAAATATAATATAAAAACAGGGAGGAGGACACAACAGAAGAGACTCACAAATATGGAGAACAAACAGAAGGTTACTGGAGAGGGGGTGGGAGAGGGAATGGGCTAAATGGGTTAAGGGGCACTAAGGAATCTACTCCTGAAATGATTGTTGCACTATATGCTAATTTGGATGTAAATTTAAAAAAATAAAAAATAAAATTACTTCATTCACACATGCTTTGCATAAATGCACAGCTAGAATTTATCCTACAGATACGCTTATTAACTACACAAAGACCCACATTCATAAAGAAATAAGATGCTAAATTATATGCATGAACCTATTTATGTTTTTCTTTTTTTAATCACAATGTATATTTTACAATAAGAAAACAAATTTTAAGGGGCGTCTGAGTGGCTCAGTCAGCTAAGCGTCTGACTTCTGCTCAGGTACATTCTCATGGTTCACGAGTTCAAGCCCCACACTGGCTTCTCTGCTCTCAGTACAGAGCCTGCTTCAGATTCTCTGTGTCCCTGTCTCTCTGCCCCTTCCCTGTTCTCTCTCTCAAAAATAAAATAAACATAAAAAAAAGAGTATTTTAATACTTAAAAAAAAAAAAGAGAGAGAAATTAAAGAAAACAACAAATATAAATGACCAGGTGGAGATTTCTGAATATCAAGATTATTCAATATTAGTAAACCAATTAACACAATTTTATTCGTGTATGTAACTGCTCACTCAATACCTTCACAGCTATTATACAGGCACCTCAGTTCAAAACTGAGCTCCTACTCTTCCCAATCTTTTGCTGCTCAGTCCTAAATCTTTGGACTCATCCTAAACTCCCTTCTTTTACTAAACCCCATTATCCAATCATGATGTAATCCTACGGTCTCCATCTTCTAAATGTATCCAGAATCCAACTGCTTTATATACCATCTCAATTGCAATCACCCTGATCTAAGCCAATATCTGTTCTCATATGAATTGTAAACTTTTAAAAAATGTTTGTTTATTTTTGAGAGAGGGGTGGGGGGCCGAGGGAGAGCAGAAAGGGGTGGAGATATAGAATCCAAAAGCAGGCTCCAGGCTCTGAGTTGTCAGCACAGAGCCTGACGTGGGGCTCAAACTCATGAACCGTGAGATCATGACCTGAGTCAAAGTCTGATGCTTAACCGACTGAGCCACCCAGGCTCCCCTGTTATATGAATTTCTTAAATAACTTCTAACTGGTCTTTCTGCTTGCCCCTCCTTCCAACTGATCAAAATACAGTAGTAGGTGTAACCTTGGCTTACCAGTCCTCAGCTCAAAATGCTCCAAAGGCTCGTCATTTCATGAGGAATAAGAGCCAAAGTTCTTGCGATGGTGCACACAAAAGCTTTATACCATCTGTCACCTCTATTGCCTCTCTGACCGCATTTCCTTTTGTTTCCCACTTCTCTCCTTGCTCAGTTCCTCTGACTGCTTTGCTGTTTTCTCAATATGGCAGGCAAAATTCTAAATCACAGGCCTTTGCACTTGGCTCTTCTATTAGTTCCACTGTCATTCCTCTCACCTCAGGTCTTCTTAAAAATGGCTGTTATTTAGAAACATGTAAGTGAAAAAAAAAGATTCTATTCTTGATTGTAACAATAAAAAATACTCTGGCTAAGCTTAAAACCTGTAAACACAAAGTTTTTAAATTATTATTTATTTATTTTGAGAGATCACAAGCAGGGGAGGGGCAGAGAGAGGGGGATAGCAGATCTGAAGCAGGCTCCACGCTGACAGGCTGACATCAGCGAGCCCGATGTGGGGCCTGAACGCACGAACTGCTAGATCATGACCTCAGCTGAAGTCGGATGCTCAAACGACTGAACCACCAAGGCGCCCCGTAAACACAAAGCTTAACTTTTACAGCTATTAATAATCTATAAATTAACCTATAATTTTAAACTCAGTAAGGTTTTGGTGGGGAAGGAGAAAGGCAAACAAGAGTTAAATAACCTTAAAAACTGCAACTGAAAGAATATATGCTTATAAAGGGAAAAGTCCCCATAGAATTTCTGATAAGCAAAGATAGAGGGGAGTAATTTGCCCTACCACATATTAAAAGTATTTTAAAGTTACAGTAATTAAGATACAGAAAAGTTAAACAAGAGAACTAGACCAAAGAATATATGACAGCTTACTGTGTAGCAAACAGGATTATTTCCAAATGAATTAAAAAAAAGAAAAAGAAAAAAAAAAAAAAAAAAAGGAAAAGATGACCAATGGAAAACTGTGCGTTAAGGACACTTCCACAGTCCAGGGATAACACAAGACTCCTACAGAAAACATGCCTTCCTTAACCCTTGCCCCAGATGAGCTCACTGTGAAAGATTACAAATCATACAAAACAGACTGATGTGATGCAGTCAGCAGATGCAAAAATGCGGAGAATCTGTCCTCAACAAGCTAAAAATGGATTTTCTTAAAAGTAATTTCTGCATCCAACATGGAGTTCCAACTCACAACCCTGAGATCAAGAGCTGAATGCTCTACTGACTGAGCCAGCCAGGTGCCCCTGGAAATGGAATAATTTGAAAGCGATTTTAAAATAAGTATATTAAAGTTGTTCAAAGAGATAAAGGAAGGAATAAACATCATAAAAGAACAGGAAATGATAAAAAAAAAAAAGGATGTTTCTGAAAGTAACCACAAATTCTGAATGAAAAGCACACACTCAAGTAAAAAAACAAAATACAAAAAAATCCAAACTGACAGGTTCGATAGTAAAGTAAATACAGCTGGAGAGAACGCTGATGACTAGGCGGAAGAGTCCCAGAAGACGAGAGAAATAAAACACAACAAGCCAGAGAGATGGAAATGGGAAGTGTACAAAGAGAGAATGGCAAGATCTACGACAATCTAATAATACAATACCGTATTAAAAAAGAGAGGAAAAGTTTAAAGAAATTAACAATTTTCAAATTTTCAAAACTCAAGACAGACAAGAACAGACAAGAACTGAGAATGAGGGTGTAAGCTAAGACCTTAAGTGGCTAAAAACTAATTCATACATCTAAATATACCCTTAATACTGCAAAACATAAAAACAAAACTGAAAGTAGGGAGTTGGGGAATTTAAATTACTAGAGAGAAGGTACAGATAAACTATAAAAGAAGGACAAACTGACATCAGAATTTTCATCAACAATAAATACTGGAAGGAAATGAAGTATCTTCAAACTGCTGAATATAAAAATTTTACATGCAGTTAAACCATCACTCAAGAATAAAGGCAATTTATAACTGTATATATTTACAAATACACATATGTAGGGGCACATGAGTGGCTTAGTTAAGTGTCCAACTTCCAACTCCAGTCAAGATCTTGCGGTTCGTGGGTTTGAACCTCACATCAGGCTCTGTGCTGACAGCCTAGAGCCTGGAGGGCGCTTTGTATTCTGTGTCTCCCTCTCTCTTCGCCCCTCCCCCGCTTGCACTAGCTTGCTCTCTCTCAAAAATAAACAAACATTAAAAAAATTTTTTTTAAAAAACAGCAACAAACAAACACACATATGTATACATTCAGACACAAAATAAAGACTGGCTTTACAACTCCTAGACTGCTGCTGGAAGGCTACTAAAGGAGGCGCTCAGCAAGAAGGATAGAGTGGGACGTAAGAAGCTCCAGAACAAATAAGAATGGCAAATGTGTTGGTAAATGCTAAGTATGAATTTACAGATGACTGATTTGGGTGGGGTTGAAATTCAAGGTAAAATATTAAAGATCAATAATAGATGAGAAAAAAAGATGTTTTAAAAAGAGGCATTCTATGGGTGGAGGACGGGTATTAGGAGGGCATTTGTGATGAGTGCTGGGTGTTATATGTAAGTGATGAACTACTAAATTCTACTCCTGAAACCAATATTACACTATACTTTAGCCAACTAGAATTTAAATAAAAACTTGAAAATACAGACATAAATAGAGGAGTTCTAAAGTCCTCTTGTTCCAAAGTAGCAAGAAATGAAGATTCAAGTAACCCAACAGCAGAAAAGGCATAAAAACAAGGCAAAGAGAAGACTTAAAAAAAAATTATGGAAGAAAGATTCCAAATATAATAGTAATCAGAGTAAATGCAAATGTTTAATTCACCTCTTAAAAACACATCAAAAACAAACAGACACAGAAAAAGTGAAAACAAAGAGATGGGAAAAGGTGTATCTAGCAAGTACTTACCAAGATCCCTATCTATCTATCTATCTATCTATCTATCTATTTTTTAACGTTTATTTATTTTTGAGACAGAGAGAGACAGAGCATGAACGGGGGAGGGGCAGAGAGAGAGAGGGAGACACAGAATCGGAAGCAGGCTCCAGGCTCTGAGCCATCAGCCCAGAGCCCGACGCGGGGCTCAAACCCACGGACCGTGAGATCGTGACCTGAGTCGAAGTTGGACGCCCAACCGACTGAGCCACCCAGGCGCCCCCCAAGATCCCTATTTAAAGTAAAAGCATTGTTAAGAGACCAAAAGGGGAACAATATAATGATGAAAGGAAAGATGGCAAAGAAGAAATAACAACCATGAACTTGTATGTACCTAACCAGTCATCCTGGAACTGTATCAATATATAGGCATTAAAAAAGAGGAGGAGGAAGAAGAAGAAATGGGAGGTAGGGAAATAAGAGAAGTTGTTTAAAAGTATAAATTTGTATTTTACTAGATAAAGAAGCCCTGGAGATCTAATACACAGTATAGTGATTATGGAGACAACACTACTGTATTATAAACATCAAATGTGCTAAGAGACTAGATCTTAATTATTCCCACCACAAGGAAGAAATGATCATTGTGTGACATGATGGAGATGTTAGCTAAGGCTACAACTGGCAGGCACACTGCAATAGCAATGATCAAATCAACATGTTGTGTATCTTAAACTTATACAATATTACATACCAAATATATTGCAAAGACAAATAGAAAGCAGACCAAAGGACCCAGAAGATACGAACACAATGATTAAGCCCAAACTAGAAGTTAAATTTAGAGCTGTGAAGTTAACGAACAGGTTATGGATATACTCACGCCCAAACACTGTCTTTTTTAAGGAAATGTGGACTCTACAAAAGACGAACTGAAATTATGCCTACCAACACGGAGATCTTGAGAAGACAACAGTGAATTTTAAAAAACCCACCAAGTTGCAGAATATGTACACCATGATGGTATTTATATAAATTTTTTTGTGAACATTAAACTAAACAATACATACTGCATTTTGCTCATGGATACACAGATGTGTAGTAAAAACCTAAGTGCCTGAACTGGGAGTATACATACCAAATTCATGATAATGGTTACCTCTGAGGAAGGAAGCAGGTAGAGGAGATGACAGAAAATAAAAGAAACATTAATGTTTATTGTATTTTTCTTTTAAATATTAAAAAAAAGAAAAAAAGTCAAGCTTAGTAACATTTAAGGTGGTTATGTACACAGATGTTTGTTACATCATTCTTTGTACTTTACAGAATTAAAAAAAAAAAAAATAGGGAAGGAGGACATTAAATCTGGTAAATTTTTCCATACTCAGGGAATTGAAATTCTTCACACAATAAATTCAGTGGTGCAGAAGAGTTCCAGAAAATTGGCAGTGGGAGTAAAATGAAGTCCAACTATTTCCAACTACAGCACAGGTATGCTAAGTATGAAAAGTTGCTGAAACCCAGGAATTGAATTAGTAATAACACCTTTCCAGATTTAGAATTGAGAAAAAGATTCAACCATCACATGAGTAGCAGAGACAAGGCCCAATGGCCAGTGTACTGAGTAGAATAGTGCCCCCCACCCCCAGACCCCATCCCAATCAATATTCATGCCCAACCAGAACCACAGAATGTGACCTTATTTGTAAACAGGATTTTGCAAATGTGATTAGTTTAACATGAAGTAATACTGAATTAGTCTTAAATCCAACAACTGGTGTCTTTAATAAGACTATGTGGGAATGCCTGGGTGGCATCCGACTCTTAATTTCAGCTCAGGTCATTATCTCATGGTTTATGGGATCGAGCCCCACGTCAGGTTCTGCACTGACAGTGCGGAGCCTGCTTGAGATTTTTTCTCTCCCTCTCTGCCTCTCCCCTACTCACACCCTCTCACTCACTCTCTCAAAATAAATAAATTAACATAAAAAAAAAAGACCATGTGAAAACACAAAGACACAGGCACACCAGGAAAATGATTGTGTAAAGACAAATGCAGAGATAAGAGATATGCTGCCACAAGCCAAGGAATGCTAAGGACTGCTAGTAACCACTAGAAGCAGGAAGTGGCAAGAAAGGATTCTTCTTTAGAGAGCCTTCAGAGGTAGCAAGGGCTGCCACCTTGATTTCAAACTTCTAGCTTCCAGAACTAGGATGGGAAACACACCCAGCTACTAAATTTTTCTAGTCATAAACACAAAGTCTGGATAAACTGACTCATTTTTTAAGAATAATGAAAGAAAAAAAATCCTCAGCATGGGGACTATGAGTAGAATACTGCAGAACAAGGGAAAAGGAAACAAATCCGAGAAATTCAGAAAAAACACACCCCTGGAAAACTATTACACAAGTTTGGTGAAACAATTAATCAAACTTCCCACATCTCCAACAGAGTCAAAGACAACACAGGCTCTATGGCATGGAAACAGGGAAGATGAAAGGCAATAAGATGACATAAAAAGGAAATATAAAATCTGAAAAGAAAAAATAAATCTTAACCACCCTTGGTAGCAGAACTAGAACCTACCTAAGAGGTACTATAGGTCAGACTGACGATCTGGAGAATTAAAACGGGACGTGAGCAATAAACTTTTCTTTCTTTCTTTACACTATGGGAGAACCAAAGAGATGAAAACAATGACAGAAATGTTAACAGCTAACATCTGAATACTTATTATGTGCATCCAAACTAGTCCAATCACTTCCCACGTTTAATTTAATGATTACACTGAGGAGCAAGTAGTAAGAGCTAAACAAACAGGACAGAAAATAATACAGAGATAACTGGAATACTTCAGTTTGTACCTGTAAACTCAGGCGGACCACAAACCAAAGCTATAATAGAAGAAAACTTGATAGAGTGAGATAAAAAAAAAACCGCAGCAATATCCATTGCGGTTTTGCAATGATGGAAACGTTCAATATTTATGTGACTTAAAGATGGTAGCGGCTAGTCACATGTGACTACTGAACACTTGCAATGTGGCTGTGCCACATGTTTTATCTTCATTTTAAGTAGTTACATATGGCTACGGTAGCTACCATACTGGACAGTACAGAGCAGAACTGGTTACCAATATAAAAGAATGACAATAAGATCATCTGAACTCTGTGCCAAAACAAAACAAATAATCACCCCCACTGCCAAAAGACAGTGGAACAGTTTTAAGGGACAAAGGTTGTGAGCTAAGAACCTGAAACATGGTCAAACTTGTTCTAATCCTGAAGAACTACAAATTCAAATTAAGAACTCAATAAATGGGTATATTAAGGTATAAAGAGGACTATCAATAAACAATGAAATGTTACAATCAAAATAAGCCAAAATAAACCTAAATAAGCCTTTAAATCCAGTTTTAAAACTGAATATAAAATGGAAAACTTTTCTATTTAATAAAATCTCCATTAAAACCAAAGACTTTTTTGAGATTAAAAAAAAAAAAAAAATGCCACCACCTAAATCTGCTTTTATGATGTTTCAAAAAACACACAGAAAACAAATGTTTAAAAGTAAATGGGGTAGAAAAATCCCATACTACATAACATTAGTATCACGGAAAGTAGAATGTAAGGCAAAAACTACTGGAGATAGAAGCCATAAATCACTAAGATATGACTGCAGAGAACTCCACACTAGACACTAATGACATTAAAACAAAAATCAACATAATAGACTACAAATACAAGCAGAAACTATACAAACCATACTGTAACCAAATGCTATAAAAATTAGTAATTAAATAACACAAGGTTGAAAAAGAAAAACCATTTAGAATTTGGAAACTCAATTTGTAACTCTTGGGGAAAAAAAACGCAAAAACTCAATGGCAACTTACAAATAGCAAAAAGAACACTTCACACATCAAAGGCTGTGGAATGCCATCCAAAAACTACACTCAGAAGAAAATTCAAAAAGTTAAGTGCTTTTATTATTACAGAAGAACAGAAAATAAATTAATCAAGCATTTGAATAAAGGCAGAGAGGAGGGGGGAAAAAAAATCAAGACCACAGGAAGAAGAAATTACCAGCAAATAACTGATCTTTGAAATGACCAATAAAACAGGAAAACTGCTGACAGGATTAATGAAGAAAGAGAAGACAAATATAATTAAGACTGAGAAATGGACATAACCACAGGTAACAAGGATTTAAAAATTAAGAATGCTTTCTATAAAATTCTGTATGGCTTTATTTGAAAAATCTGATAGATGGACAATTTTCTGTACAATAAATAGGTGTTAGTCTCAGATGGTTTTTGACTTAAGTTCCAACAAATTTTAAAGAAACTGATACTTCCCAGAAAAATGCGTTCAAGTTTTCCAGAGCATAGCAAATGGCAAAGTATCCAAATTCATTTTAAGAAGCTACCCTACATCAAAGTTAATAGTGAACTTCTAAAAGGAATGACATGCCTCACTACAACCATTTCTTAACACTATTCTGAAGTGTATCTAGTCAAGGAAAAGGAGTAAGAAGTGTATAAAGAGGTATCACATTGCTTGCTGGTGACAGATAGACTATGTAGAAAATTAAAATAATCAACCAGAACACAGAGTTCATAGAAGTGTTCAATTACAAAACTCAACAGCACTCATGAAATAACACTAACAGAAAAGATCTCATTTGCATCACAAAATAACATGAATGTAGGAAATATGTAAGAATTGAATGAAGAGATAAGATACTTACGTACATGGAGAAATTCTGTTCCTTTAATACTATAAATTATATTAATTCTCTCTGAAGGAATTTCCATTAGAAACTCAATGCAGTGCACATGAAAAATTCTAGTACCAAAGCTCTCTACTCATCATTCTGTTAATCAGAGTATTAGTTCAAGCACTGAAAAAAATTCTTTTAGCTTGAGGACAGTTTACAAATAAAATATCAGAGCTTCAACATCTATGTATTTTATCTCAGCCTTTCAAAGTTTATTTTGTGTGTGTTTTATAATAAACTACAATTTTCCATAAGGCACTCTTGCTCCTGCCCAAAAGTTCAACTAGTATTGAAAAGTTAGGCTTCCAAAATTTATCACAAGAAGCCCCTGTCAATAAAGAACATATTTTCTTTGATACCAAATTACTCACTTTTAATACAAACTCATAATCACTTTAGTTCTTTAGTTCTCATCCACAAATGTCACGACACTAGGCCTTAAGAGAATGTCCTACTGATATGTGATGTCCTGTTATGTCCTCAAGTGTGATACACGAGGAAGTGGTAGAGGACCACTTTAAAGAATACAACTTTAAAATAAAACCCAGAGCGAACATTCCTACATAATTATCCTCCAACAGACTATAAAATTCCAAAATCACACCAGAACACTGCCAAATCATCTGATAAGAAATGCTACCCCTGTGTTTATAGCAGCATTATTTACAATAGCCAAATTATGGAAGCAGCCCAAATGTCCACTGACAGATGAACGGATAAAGAAGTGGTAAGTACACACACACACGCACACATGCATGTGGAATATTACTCAACTATAAAAAAAAGAAATCTTGCCATTTGCAACAACATGGATGGAGCTAGAGAGTATAATCCTAATAAGTGAAATGAGTCAGAGAAAGACAAATACCATATGATTTCACTCATATGTCGAATTTAAGAAACAAACCAGAGACACACCAAGAAACAGATTCTTAACTATACAGAACTGATGGTTACCAAAGGGGAGGTGGGTGGTGGAATGGGTGAAATGGGTGACAGGGATCAAGGAGGGTACTTGTCATGATGACCACTGGGTGATGTATGGAATTGTTACATCACTATATCGTTTACCTGAAACTAAGATAACATTGTATGTTAGCTATACTGGAATTAAAAAAAGTTGTATTGATCTCAAAAAAGAGATCAAAAAGAAATGCTATTAAGGCCAATCCAAAAATCTCAAGGCATGTTATTTTTTTTTATAATACTATTCGTACTGGGACCCCTGGGTGGCTCCGTCAGTTAAGTGTCCAACTCTTGATGTCGGCTTAGGTCATGATCTCACTGTTATGAGATTGAGCCCTGCATTGGGCTCCATGCTGAGTGTAGAGCCTGCTTGGGATTGATTCATTCTCATTCTCTCTCTCTCTCTCTCTCTCTCTCTCTCTCTCTCTCTCTCTCTCTCCCCCTCTCCCTCTCCCTCTCCCTCTCCCTAGCTCATGTGCACAAGCTCTCTCAAAATAAGTAAATAAGCATTAAAAAAATACTATCTGTACTGTGATATACTTAATATACAAAATAACTTTACCTAACAAAATAAAAAGCAACCCTATATTGGCCCCACATTTCTTTTAAAACTTTTACTGATTTGAAATTTCAGTATATTAGAAACTAATGTTTTAGATTGAGCTATAACTATACCTCATAGAAGCAGCAGGATAAGAAATAAACATAGTGATAACATGTTATAAAAATTTGCCACTTGAGTGTTTCTTCACTGGCCTAATTGCTAACATCTACCATACCAGACCCCCAAAAGTGATGAAATACATAATAAATAGCAATTAAGGGCAACTTGTTATCATATGTACTAATATTACAATAAAATCACGATAATAGGAAATAACCTCCACATTCTCCTCAGGCTTTACAGATTTCCATGGAAGATAACCCCACTCTCCCAATCTCAAAGCTCTCTGCCCTCCCAACTCTGATACTCATAACACCCTAGTGATTCTTCCTTAGGACTAGTTTTCAAAACTATTGCATCGTAAGAGCTTTGGAGCCTTCAGACTATTACTTCCACTAGGGTTACTATTGTCACTAGTCTTTCTTTCTTTCGGACTCCAGTCTCTCTTACCGCCAATCTACTCCAAACATAAACTATCTGTACATTTATCTTTTACAAAAAAAAAAAAAAATAGCTTATGATACTTCACTGCTCAAAACTCTAACCTAAAGTCAACAGTTTCGTCATTTAAAGCCTTTCATTATTTACTGACAGATTTCATTCCTGTTTATTTCCAACAAGTTCATCTTACTAAATCCTTTGTTGTAGTCACCGAATTTAAGATACTAATGACATAAAAACAGACTTTTAGAGGCAAAAAGAAATGTGCTACTACACTAAAAGTACATCTCAGCTACAAGATATATTGTAATTTCAGAAATGCTGGTAAAACTTGATAGAATAAAATTCCAGCTGTGATTCAACTAAGATGACTGCTCTGTAAAACTGAATGAGTTCCCTAAAGTGAGTTTTATATTTGGTTCTAGCGTGCACTAGAGATAATTTAAAATATGTAGATAAGCCAGTAACATTGACATTAAACATGTGTTTTTTACATTCTCTACTTGTAGATATACTAGTAACCATCTATCCTGAGTAGGTAGAAATGTGGTGGGAAGGGCAATAACAAGGGTAATTTGAGTTAATCCAGAGAGATGTAGTTCCTGTTTTATTAAAATTCTTTTTAAAAAAACCTTGGAAGCAAATCTTATTACAGTAAGTATGAACTCAATGCTGTTTACTAATATCAGAGAATGGCTTATCTGTTACCTTCTTTGCTATCTAGGCTCTGTCATTAGAAAGTAAGCTCCATGAAGGCAAGCACTTTGTTCACCAGTGAAACCACAAGAATACCTGGAGCACAGTGGGGATTCAACACAGTGCTGAATAAATTTGCTTGGCAAATCCAGCACCTCAAAATGGTAAAAGACAAGATGTCTGCTCAACAGCAAATATCACCAAGCAAGGAGACATAGTGAGCAATCAAGACAGAATGGCCTTTGCCTCCAACACTGGCAGAACTCCAGTATTTCTGCTATAACCAGCAAATGGTTTATTTCCTGAACTCAACTGGTTTCTTTTGTCTTATTTACCATGTAGCTTACTTTTGCAGGTCAGGATGACTGTGTTTTAGAAACTGACGCTTGGGAGCATCTGGGTGGCTCAGTCGGTTAAACATCTGACTTCTGCTCAGGTCATGATCTTATAGTTCAAGTCCCGCATCAGGCTCTGTGCTGACAGCTAGAGCCTGCTTTGGATTCTGGGTCTCCCTCTTTCTCTGCCCCTCCCCCACTCATGCTCTGTCTCAAAAATAAACACTAAAAAAGAAGGAGGAAGAGGAGGAGGAGGAGAGGAGGAAGAGGAGGAGGAAGAAGAAGAAGAAGAAGAAAGAAAAAGAAATAGAAACTGGTGCTGGAATCAAAGGGTCTTTTAGTATGCTTTGTATGTCTCTTCACAAGTACATTTGATTTTAGGCATGGACCAGAAGCTATTGTCAAGAGCAGGGAAGGTTTGCTACCATACAGATAAAAAAGAATCCAGGATGCCACCCTACACCACAGAAAATTTTTACAAAATCCCTAGATGTCATGACACAGTGAGACTAGCAAACTGCCCCAAGAAAGGACACTACTACCCCTTGAGATTTTTTTTGGTTTTGTTTGGTTGAGGTTTTTTTGTTGTCAAAAGCATAGAGACATGATCAAAAACTACTTTCTTACACTTGACAGTAATATACAGTTTTCTTGCTTTCTCAATATCAACTCTTTAACCTCTGAGAAAAAAATTCTGACTTATAGGTCTATTCATAAAAAATTGAGACCACAAATGTCAATGTGAGAAACTTGCCAAATACCCTTCTCTTTTCTGTTATTTTGGTAATGCAGGCATTCTAAGGAACAGACATGAGAAAAATGGTACAATCTGATAGTTAATTTTTACTGTACTTTCCTTAAAAACAAACAAAAAAGATAAAGGCAAGGTTATCCGGTCCAACTGCACACTATAACAAAACAAGCCAAGCACCGGTAATCCGCTGTCTAACCAGTAATGGTTCTGACAATTCTCTCCCCTCTTCTATGTTACCACTTTTCTCATCAGCAAGAGTATTGTAATAGTTAGCTCTATCTTAACATTTCCCTTCAAATAAGCGATTTCTCCGCTCTCCTATAGAGCAATAGAGTTATCTAGAACGTTTCTCAACTGAAGCATTTAGTTCTCTTTAATGTTTTGAATACATCTCAACTCCTTGCCCCCTTTCTCTCCTGAACCCACTCCACTCCAAGCAGAATTTCGCTCTCCTCCCGTTAGCAGGACAGCTCACACGGACCTCAAACAACCCTAACCCTGCCATACACGATGGTCACTTTGCACCTTTCCTGTGCTGGGCCTGCCTGCGGCACCTCACACACCACCCGCTTGTTCCTCACTGACCCACGTTCTTCATTCGTCTTCCATGTGCCTTACTCCCTTCAGTTTCCTTCCACTTCACCAGTCACTCCTTCCCCGTCTCTTCCTTCCCCTTGCAAGGCCTCCAGGCCCCCTTCCTTCGGAGCTCCTGGGCAGTCCCTGTTTCCCTTCATCTGTTGCATTTTTCTCCCCGGCACTTAACGCTATAGGACTTACCATTATACCTAATTTATTATTTTGTTTCTACCCACTCGAGTATTTCAGGAGGGCAAACATTTTTATCTGTTTTTGTTTAGTGTTGTATTCCCAGAGCATAGAACAGACCCCGCTCACTGTAGGAGCTCAATAATATTTGTTGAATGAGTGAACAACACAAGTGCTAACAGTAACAGCCACTCTGTACCAGGAACGTATCAGCCAGACATCCCAATGAGCAAGTTACATACATTTCATTTAACCCTCAAACCACCCGAAGAGGTCACTGAGGCCTGGGGCGAAGGGAAGGATACGGGGAGAGGAGTGTGGGGGTGGTAAACGTGCTCCAAATCACAAAGCTATTAAATAGCAGTGACATGATTCAAACCCAAGTTTATCCTCTTTAAAGGTAATGCTCTTAACCACTGCATGGTATGAATTTTACTGAAGTATTATTTCATCAGTTTTGGAATTAAGTCCAACTGTGTGTGCTATTTGAAGAGGCAGCAATCAAAAGTTTCCTACACTTTTAACTGACCTCCATTCATTTAGTCACATCAATGTAAAAATTTTAAGAGAGACTCTTATTTGAAAGGAAAGCAAGCCATTTTCAGTGATAACAGGACAAGTAGGAAGCACGTTACCCTCCTTCAAAGTGTTGATGGCAGCACTTAAACCTCTTCTTCCCCATTTCTATTAACAAGTTCAAGTCAGTGGTTTCCAAATCTGGCTGAAGAACCATCTAGGAGTTGTTTTTCTGAGAACAAGGGTCCCAGGAGCAACTTCAGAACCCAGTATTTTGTCAAGCTCCCCAGGAAACTTGGGGGTTAGCGAAGTTTGGAAAACACTAGTTAAATGAACCAAAGTTGGCAAAAGACTAATAATTCTATCTGAGCATCTGGCTCACTGTTTAACAATGACCAAGTCTCACCGGTACTGACCTTCCTGGAAAGAGGAACGATGCTGTTGGGTCGAACAAGCCTTCGTTTCTTACAGCTCAGTACAGGACGTGTTCGGGCTGCCACACAGGTGCCATCAGTTGATGAAGAAACTAGATTCAGTCTTTGCTTTTTTTGTAATTGTTCCTCAGCATCAGAGATGTCACCTGGAATGTGGTCTGCCAAGATAGGCTGAAGACTATACAAGGGGAAGGAAGAATATTCACGTCTCAGAAGACAAGGAAACAAAGCCTTTGATACCGTTTCAACCTCCTCTGCTTACACATGTTCACAGACACAAACAAGTTCTAGGACAGATGCACATCACTTCTTGATGCTGGTATCTGCTAATCTAAGTGAGTGAGTGTGTATGTGTGCATGTGCACGCGCATGCAGTGTCTGTGCTGATCTTTAAGACTCTTGGTGGACAACAACATCATGTCTGAATAGTGTAAGTCAGTAAGTGACAAATTCAGGTTCCAAGTGATAAAGTTCTCTTCTACAACAGAAGCATGAATGAAGAATTAGCTGTAGAAAAACTGCAAGTGGTAAGAAAATGATTAATCCTGCAAATGTTAATGGGCTGCCTAAGAAATAGTTCTTCTATAAAATTCGACTTTCAGGGATGTATACACATTGTTCACTTGTAGAGGGATTCCTTCAACTTTCATAAATACAGATTTACAAACACAGCCTTTAGGGATCTAATCTGTCCTAGAGTAAAAGATTTTATGTACACGCTTCTGAAGAATTCTACCAAGACTAGGACCAACCATAACGACTCACAATAACTGTAGGACCTTTTCTTTTTTCTCCATGGTGAGTTAATTTTAGGCTACAGTAAGTAAAAGGGAAACACATTAATATGCTAATTAAAATATACTTGCTACTGTAAGATGCATGCACAATATTATTAAGCAATAAGGTTTCTGACTTTAAACCAGGGTTAGTCCTGGCTAGGGATAACTAAGAGTCCCAAATTCATCATTTACGAGCCTACTGAGCACAGGAAGTAGACACAAAACTTACGTGTTAATAACGCCATTGACAGGTCTCAATGCTCCACATGACTTAGTAGACAATGACTCTGAATGACCAGAGGCACCATGGTTTTCCAGTGGCTGAGAAACAGACTCGATCTAAATAAGGAGAAGAAAGTTAAAAATACATTATAACATTTAACCAACAGTATCCAGAATGTAAAGCAGCACCATTTCATCACTTAAATGAAACATCTAAAATTTCTGATATCAACCTAAAAAAACTCGTATGAATGAGGAAAAAGGAAAATTAACTAAGAGAACTGGCTTTTGCTTGGGGTGAAGAAGGGTAAGGAACCAAAATATTTTAACAGACTAATAGTAAGTGCCTACTGAGGAGGAAATGACTTAATGATTCCATGGAACAGAAGCTTAGCAAAATAATTACATAGTAACAAGAGTCTTCAACTAAGGGTCAGGAGGGAGGAGAGAATCCCAAGCAGGTTCCACAACCATGGGATCGTGAGCTGAACCAAAATCAAGAGTCAGATGTCCAACCAACTGAGCCACCCAGGGGTCCTAAAACAAATTTATCTTTCTTATAAAAATCTGGGGGTGCCTGGGTGGCTTGGTCGGTTATGCGTCCGACTTTGGCTCAGGTCATGATCTCACAGTCCGTGAGTTCAAGCCCCGCGTCGGGCTTTGTGCTGACAGCTCAGAGCCTGGAGCCTGTTTCAGATTCTGTGTCTCCCTCTCTCTCTGCCCCTCCCCTGTTCATACTCTGTCTCTCTCTGTCTCAAAAATAAATAAACGTTTTTTTTTAAATAAAAAAAAAAATCTGAAGAAAAAGCACAAGTCATCAATAATCACATGACCTACAGATAACTGCTGCGAACAGCCTATTTTTTCATGCCTACATATACATATACATATACATATACATATACATATACATATACAT
>NC_064814.1:14874815-14895697 GCF_023721935.1 Panthera uncia
TACATATACATATACATATACATATACATATACATATACATATACATATACATACTTAAATGCCATAAATCTTCAGTGTGAATTTTACTGATTTGGGGGCAATTCAGTCCCCAAATTAAAACTGAAGGCAACAGAGAAAACATGATTTAGCACAGAAATGTTTGTCACAGATAAGGCAGCACACAGCAAGCAGTCAAGAGCATGAACCTCACAGAGGGAAATGTGCCTAGGTTCCAGTCCCAATCACACAAGCAGGCACTGAATAATCAGAGGACCGTGGGATATTCTATAATCACACTGAAATCCAAAAGCAGGGCACTGGGGCAACTAGGTTCATCATTCATTCCCAAATGTAAAGCGCTTAAAATATTAACCCCATCCTCCAACAGCATTCCATCTGGAAAAAGAAAACCCCACAGCTCACAACACACATAAATTTACTTAAAGCTTCTTAAATATCTTCACACCGCCTTAAGTAAAAGTAAACATTCTCTATCCTGCAGTCCAAAAGGCTGCAAAGACAGAGAGTGGAGATACGTTAATAAACACTTTACAAACATTAAACCCACATACTAATTTAAGCTTGATCACTACTACTGCAGTGGTTTACATCATTCGTATTTTCAGGAAACTAACACATGACTCATATCTGTTTTCCAACGAGAAACTGTAAAAAGGATCAAAGAATTTAAAGGCTCTCCTATCCAGAAAGCAGGAGTTATTACTGAGCTTCTCTTGAATTTTATGTGGTACATGCATCCCACAGCCAGAAAGAAGAGAGCAGAAAAGCTGCAGTAGTAGAGAATTTCTGTTAATTTCCCTTCTCCCAAAAGCAGAGGTTCAGGGGGTGACCTTTTGGGAGTTAAAAGTAGCAAGGAAGGTTAGAAGTGACTTCTTCCCTGACTGAAAGGGCTAGGTATATGGAAAAGAATTCAACTTTTATTCCTGGATCAAAATAAATTACTTTTTTACTTTATATGAATTACCTCATGTTTCAAGCTCATCCCAATGATACTCAACATAATCTTGCTTAAAATCACCAAAATATTGCTGGCCCGTAAACAGTGTACCAGTCATTTCCACGAACTAGCAACATGGCCAGGAAATTGTGCTAAATAGGGAGCGGAACCTTCTGAAAATTCCACTTCCATCAAGTTAGTTAGCTAGGCTTCCATTTCTGCATATATAAAATGGGACTATTATGTGCCTCACTTTCCTATGCCTCTATACTGAGGTTAAAATACATACAATTGTATGAAAATAATTTTGAATTATTTTTTAAGTCTGTATTTTATACATGTACGTGTGTGTATATATATATATATGTTTGTATTGTATATATGTATGGATATAAGTATGTTACCTCTACACTCAACGTGGGGCTCGAACTCACGACCCTGAAATTAAGAGTCACACGCTCTTCCGACAGAGCCAGCATGGCGCCCAAGACTTACTTACTTTGAAAAATTTCAACCAGCATAATGCCTAAGATTTATATTTACCTACACCACTGAAAACAGGCAGCTGGAATCTAAAGAAATAAAGTAATTGCAAAAGCAGTCATAAATTCTTATTATTCAACTTATTTATCCACAGTCCAATTTATCTTAATAGTTCTAATTAGTCATTAAAAAAATATATATGGTAGAGCAAATATTCCCCAGCCAGTATCTACCCCTCTATTCTCTATCTCAAAACCCTTGTTGGGCCAATGCACTATTCATTAAACCTGGTGACTGCAAAACTTCAAACAAACAACAACAAAAAAAGAAGTTGTTCTTGCTTAACCAATGGTAGGAAGATAATACCTTGAACTGTTTAAAAAGAAATAGCAATAGTTTACATGTTTAGCATGCCTTTCTTCTGAGAAAGCATTTATCCTCTGACTTATCACTATCACTCCACGAAGGAAGGAAAGGGTAAAAGAACAAGGCTTATTTTTACAAATTGAAACAAACAAATAATGAAGTCATCTGTCAAAAGCCACAGAAGCAATATTTTGCTAAAACAAACAAGAGAACTTCAATTTCAAATATTCACCCAGTAATTACCTTTCCTGGAAGAAAAACAGGTATATAAGAAAATATACTTGTTACCTGCTCATTTGCACAAAAGAAAGGTAATCCAAAAACTAATGAAAATGGCCACCTAAAGGAAGTGGGAACAGGATGGAAAGAATGGGAAAATGGGAACAAGGCAGTGGGAATGATGGTCTTTTGTACAGCTTGGATTCTTAGAACTATAGTAATGCTTCACATACTCAAAAATAATAATAAAGATCAATTATTGTGTTGGGAGAGAAAACATGGAATACCAGTATTAAAATAACTCTATAAAGAGGTAACAAAAACCTAACTACATTACAAAACAATTACATATCACACTAAAAGGATGAGGAAAAAAAAACTAAGTATAACTTCAGGAAATAGTATTTTGACTGTGTATTATAGGGCAAAGACATTGTACACAATATTGTACTCTGTTTAATAAATACATTTCTCACAAGGATATGAGATGGCAACTATGAAACTACTTTATGTGATAAAAATGAGTATCAATGAGGAAGGCTGTGGTGTTGGACTGGTATTAATATGCACTTATAGTTTTTAACGTATATACAAATGGGTAAACAAACGCTGATACATGTGTATGCATGCATGCTTTAGCACACATGTGTGTTTCCCAGCTTTGACTGTTGGGAAGTCCCAGAAGCAATGACACCAAGTAGCAATGAGCACAACTAGTACTCAGATCTTGGTTTCTAAACACTGTTGTCCAATAAAAAGAACCAGGCTGGAGCAGGTAAAATACAGGATGAGTTCAGAATGTCTTCTGGTGCCTGAAAGTGAATACTCAATAACTGAGGGGAGCATGCTGAAAAGACACAGGAAACAATATGAAAGAGGCCTGGTACCAAAAATTGAGACAAGTGGAGCATGAATGAATCATAAATAGGAACAGATTATAATCCATAAAATGAAATGAACTTATTCTGAGATAAACATTACTGAATGATGGAATAAATACCTAAATAAATGAGGGAGAAAAGACAGCTCTTCCTAACAGAATTCCAATTAACAAATGTAGAAAACAGAAAAATCACCATTTAGTAAACACCACAGTAATAACTGTTGTGGGCAAAACCCACTGGTGGATGATAAAATTGTGGAATAAAGTATAATGAGCAACAGAATATTGCATAGTAACTCCCTAGGAGATACATTCATTACAAAGGGAAACATACTGACTTAACAGTGGGGAAGGCTGGGAGGCACCACCTCAACCAAGTGAAAAAAGGTATCACCAACCAACATCATGTACCCCCCAATATGGTGCACTGAGAAGGGCACAGTAGCACTTCTGCGGTGTTCCTTACAAATGCGCAAGCTCTAATAATGAGAAAACGTCAGGTGACTCTAACTGAGGGAATATTACACAAAATAACAGACCAGTATTTCTGTATTAAGGCCATGAAAGACGACAAAGACTGAGGAACAATCATAGACTACGACGAGATTTAAAGAGACAGGACAACTAAATGCAGTTATGATTGTGGACCCTCTCCTCCTGCTCCCCCTGCCAAAAACACTAGTGAGGAAACAAGTGAAATTTGAATAAAATCTGAATAGTACTCTATCAATGTTAATTCCAGGTTTTGGTCTTTGTACAATGGTAGTTCAAGTTAACAACACTATGGGAAGCTGGGTAAAGGACATGTGGAGACTGTGGGCTACTTTTGTAACTTTTCTGTAAGTTTAAAATCTTTTTTTTTAAGTTTAAAAAAAGAATGAAGAAAAGTTTATCCAGCATTAATAAAGCAAATTTCATTCATACCCAAATGTGGCATCAATCTACAGCTTCCTGTCACCTACAGGATAAAGTATACAGTTCACTAAGATAAATACAAAATCCATCATGAATTGGCCCCATCATCCAACAGTCCATCAAAGAAAAGTATCTGTAGTTCCACTATCACACCAGGCTCTCTCAAACCTCTTTCATATCCTACATGCAGCACCCTGTCAAAACTCACTCTCAATACCATCCTTCAGCAAATGCACAAGGACTTAGTGCAAATACAGTATCTCCTTCTCTGTTACCTTTCCCGACCTCCCTTAGAAGTGAGAATTCTTGCCCCCCAGACTCCTCGGTTACAGGTCTGTTGTCCCACCATGCAGCCCTCAAGGGAAGATACCTGGTTATGCTAATAGGTGTTTCCTAGACACACAGCACAGCCTGGAACAGCAAGCTTTTTACCAAGCGTTTATTATGGACCAAACACTGTTAGAAGCACATTGTACTTCCTCAATACTTAATTATCAACAACTCCAAAGAGGTGCAGAAACAGAGCCACTCCTACCTAAGGTCCTTGAGGGCAGATGTGTTATGGAAATTTATAGAGACTTTTAAAAAGTCACACATTGTATGTTCTGGGTAAGTGCTTCAAAATTAAATATAAATCCAAAGCCAAAGAGTGTGTGAACCCAAAGAGTGAATTGTAATGTAAACTATGGACCTTGGGTGACTGTGATATGTCACTGCAGGCTCATCAACTGTAACAAACACACCACTCTGGTGGGGGATACTGACAACGGAGACTACCCGAAGCAGGCGTGCCATGCTGGGGCAGGGGGTATATTAAGAAATCTATCTTCTGCTCAATTTTGCTATCAACCTTAAAATGCTGCCCCCCCAAAATAGTCCTTTAATTTTAAAAAATCAAATACATTAATATTTCTGCTTCAAAAGGTGTGCATAATTAAGAATGTAAAGTCTCATCAAGTATCACTTCAGGTCAAATTTTGTCAACAAATGACCTGATGGAGACCTTAGGGAGAACCACTTCTGCTTCTCACAGATCTTTGGAGTTTGGAGATGCAGATAAGGGGATCTGGACCTGCAGTATTATTTCTACTTTGCACAAGAAGGGAAGTGTGGGTGTTGGGGAGGGTGGCGGGGGGAGGTAGAGTTCTATGAACATCAGTCAGGTCAAGTTGGCAGTGTTGTCAGCATCTTTTACACTCACATTTGTTGTTTAGTAATTCTGTCAATTACTGAGTTACAAGTGTGAAAATTTTGAAATATAATTATGGATTTGTCTATCCCTTTAATTTGCATATGTTTTATGCTCCATGTATTTGAGGCATCCACCTTTATGACTCTTCTGTCTCCTTGGTGAAATGACCCCATTATCTAAAATGTCCTTCTTTATCTCTGGTAACTGTCTGAGAATTGTCTGTATCTCTGGTATTCCTGTCTTAAAAACTATTTTGCTAATATTAATACACACACAGTAGATTTCTTATGCTTACTCTTCATAAAGTAGATCTTCCCCTGCTTTTCTTCCCCATTGATCTGAGTTTCCAACTGGTATTATTCACCTTCATCCTAAAGAAAGTTCTCTAACATTTCTTTCAGTGCACATACTCTGCCAACAGATTTTTCTCAATTTCATCTAAAAATGACTTTATTTCGCCTTTATTTTTAAAGACTTTTTTTGGCACCACTCCCTATTTTAATGATCCCATTCCACTATTTTCTGTCCTCCACTGTTTCAGAAAAGAAGTCACCAAACATTACCAATGTTCACTTATATGGAATGCATCTTTTGTCCCTCTGGCTACTTGCAAGATTTTCTTCAGCATTCATTTTCACCATGTTGTATTTCTCCTGCTTACTATTTTTGGAGTTTCTTCAATCTGTAAATTTTTTTCATTTGAATATCCAGTCATTATTTCCTCAGCTCCAGCCTCCCCTACCTCCTCTGGAACTCGAATTATACACACTTACTGTTTCCCCAGCACTATGTTCATCTCTGAGCAGCTCTATGTTCAGTTTTTCTGTCTTCTGGTTGGATAATTCCCACTGATCTGTTATGTGCACGGATCCCTTCTTGTGTAAGTTTTCAATCTGTTTAGTATACCAGTAAATTTTTTACTCGGATACTGTACTTTTCAATTCCACAATTTATGTTCTACAAGTTCCACGTGATTTTTTTTTTAGTTTTCACCTCTTTGCTGATATTTCCCCATGTTTTTGCTACCTTTTACTTTAAATCTTCAAATATATTTCTGTTTTATTAAATGTTTTTATTTGAGAGAGAGAGAGAGAGAGAGAGAGAGAGAGTGAGTTGGGGAGGGACAGAGAGAGGGAGACAGGATCTGAAGCAGGCTCTGTGCTGTGTGAGTGCAGAGCCCCATGTGAGGCTTGAACCCACAAAACGTGAGATCATGACCTGCGCCGAAGTCAGAGGCTTAACTGACTGAGCCACCCAGGGACTCCTTCAAACATATTTCTATTTAATTCTACTATGAGCCATTTCAGGATCAGTTTCTATTATCTTCTCGCATGATAACGAACACAGTTTCCTGTTTATTGTATATGATATGTTACTCTGAATTCAGTTAAATTTCCCAGAAGCATGTTGATTTCTGCTCTAGTAGGCAAATTTCTAATTGGTTACAAATCAAATGAACCTTGATTTTGTGTAACTAGTTTCAGGTTTTCACAGAAACCTATCAGGGTTTATTTGGGATTTCTTAATCCTATGGTGGGTGAGTTCCTTAGTCCTGGGAAAGTCTTTAACTCCTAAATCATGAGTCTTCTTTGGTTTCAGTATAAGGCCCTAGTCGAAGGTATTTATCAAGTCTTGCTGGAATTCAAACTCCAAATTCTGTTCTTTGCTGCAGCGGGCACTGACTACATTCTCTTACTCTGCTCTTTCAGCCTACCAACTGCTGCTTTCTACTTGACTCTTATCTAAACTCTACGGAACTCTGTGGATCAGGGGTTAAGTCAGCTGAAGGACGTGAGAGTTACTTACACAGAATGTGGGACAAAGCCCTCCGCCCCCATGAGTCCCTCTCTGCCACTATTTCCTCCCTCAGTTTCTAGCTACTTGGCAGCTATGACCTCCATCCTCTGACAATATGAAAGCTAAGGAGATGGTGGCTATCTAGTTGAGTCCTAAAAACCCTGTACCAACGGGACAGAGGAGGCCCTGTGAGAATATTTTGTCAGAAATTTTGTTGACTTTCTTTGGTAATTTTTAACTGTGTTCTTCCTACCTAGTAACAGGCATAGGTTCCAAGTTAGCTCTATTCACTGTTTAATTCTTAATTGGGGGAAAGGGGACTACTAATTATTCAAGAGAGTGGGAGGAGAAAGAAGGAAAGGGCATGTTTTAGAACATGGGAGAACTCTCAATAGCTTTAGACAATCCCCCTTTCCAGGAACACACCCTTTTTTGTTCAGAAGGCTTTTTATTTCATATCAGAATTTATTAGTGCAGCAGTTGACTTTATCAGCACCTGCAGACGCAAAGCCAGAGGCCCTTTGGTTTCTCTCTTCTGCCTACTCTTACCTTTCAAACTGCCTTTAGTAAGAAGTCAGATTGAAGTCTGTTTGCGTTAAGGGGCATTTTTCTAGGAGTTCCTCCCTTCTTCTACCTCAGTACTCTACTCTGTGGCAGAAAAACAAAACTCACTCCATCTCAGGGAACATTTCCTGCTTGTCTCCATGGCTCAAAAAACGCTCACTCGTGCATCCAGTCTCCCAAATCACTTAGTTTCTGCAATATCTGTACAACGCCCACAACCAAAGCAGATTATATATTGCGTCCATCAAAAAACACTCATTCAGGTTGGAAATAAGGCAAAAAGATGAAAGTCCTTTCAGTATTAACACTTGAACATCATCTAACAAGTCCACTAAAGGGTCACAGGACTCTCGATGAATTACTTAACTTTGTATTACTATTTATTTACACTGGATTAGGGCTTAGATGCCTTAAGTTGGATGTCTATTTTCAGAACACTGAGGAGTTAAAATTGGTCTGTGTTTAGTTGAGAACATGACTCCAAAGGTAATGGCTTTATTATTCTTACAGGGTATTAGAAGTTTTGTAGGCTCCTGAGTAATCTTATTCTAGCACTCATCATTCTGTCATCAGTAAGTTACACTGTATTTTTCTTTAGAATTTTGTCTAACTTCTTAAAACTGTATTTTGACCGTTGAAAAATTTGCTTTGGCTTTTTTCAGAAGTGAAAATGCAAAAATGAACAACACAACAAAACAAATGCCTCTGATGTAATTATTTTTACACCACAAGTCTTCAAATGTTTTCTTGAAGGGAAGGAGGAATTAAAAAAAAAAAAAAAAGGCAACAAATAGTTCCATTTTGGAAAAAAAATTATTGATGTGCAGACGCAAAGAGACTAGCTGGTTTAACGCACGATTTCAAAAGCCAACACTCTAGCCTACCAAACACACTACTGTCACGGGACTTTGGAGTTTCTAACAAATGACTTAAATCAAGAAATACTAATATTCATAAAAGCCAAAGAGCTTCTGGGGCAAGAGGGGAGGGAAAAGTGAAAGAAACAAATAAAAAAGTGCTCTTGGGGATTCAGAAATTAAAGAAATTAATTTGGATGTTGAGAGAAATAGAAATAAAGGAAGAAACCATGGAAGAGGGAGACCTGAGCTAGGCTCTAAGGATATAGAACATTACAGAAAACGACAGCTTTATCCTCATTACAGAACTAAAGGGGGTAACTCAGAGCACTTTCAACATCCTTGTGAGTTAAACCTCTAGTCCCACCTTTTCATCTTATAGTGGCCTTCTCAGAAAGGTTGTCTTTACTCTTCAAAGGTATCAGAGCCACGTGCTCTCCCGATTCTCAGTAATACTCCATGATGCCTTACTTGCTCTAGCTGTAATGTCTTGAGTTAGAACTGCTTTTAAATTCAAGGTCAACTACACAGCTGCAGGAGGGGACCTGTGCTGCTCTACTCAGGAATTCAGACCCTGAAATGTCAAAAGTGATAAAAGGGGATACAGTCCTCTTCCTTCAGCCAATGCCAGGATACCTGCTATAGAGAATGAACTGTGTACTGATGCTACCCCCTGAATTCTCACTCATCTCCCCTTTTCTGTCTTTTACACTTACCAATTTATCATTCCCATGATCCGTCTTCACCTCAGAACTAAGTGGAAGAAATAAGTCTGTTGGTGTATGCTCCGGGGGAGGTGCCTCCCCAAGAACTATCAACCCCTGCAGGACAGAGAGAAAAGCAGCATAAGTGAGTGGTATTATAAGTCACCGATTTAATGAAGGAGTTACTACGACAAGGGTTAGGGACAGGGGACTGGTTTAGCAGAGGCCTCTTCCCTTCTTCTCCTAGGGTTCTGAAACAAAATGCACTACGAGCAGCTTTACTTTCCCAAGAGTTATTTCAACAAAAAGCCTAGCAGTAAGTAGCAATGAGTAAGGCCTAAGTCAGACCCAAACTTCCCCTTTTCTCCACCTGAATGCTGTGACCTACATAGCTTGTTACCTTTAGCATCTTTTTATTCACATCTTTCAGATCTGGAATCTTTATCAAAACATGGTACTTTTACACTGTATTATTAACTAGACTATACTATAAGAACAGCAGCAATGTAATTTTCTAGTTAACCTGATCACAGATGTGGCTTAAGCATTACCGTAAGTGCTACAAATATAAATGATAAGTAAGCCAACTCTTTGAGCAGCCAAAACTTCTACAAAGGTGAACGGTCCAGTCCCTATATTACAAACCAAGAACTTAAAAAACAAAAAACTGTTCCAAAGGCACCTGTTTCTCATATGCATAAAAATCACCCCAGATTGGGTTCCTGCTCCACAATTTCAAAATCAGATCTTATGTTCATCCCAGGAAATAAAAAATGTAAAAAGAAATTTAAAACGACTCCACAAATCCTATCCATAGTCAGCAAGGGCCCAGCTTGGTAAAGGCAGAAATGAGCTTGCTGTGAAAAACAAACAAAAAGCCACACACATGAATCTCCCCATGAACTCAAATAGAGGTAACCAAAATCAAGTTCTGATACTGTGTAATAGAAAGACTGAGATGAAAGTAACAAGGGCTTTAAGTCTTTGGTTCTCCTTCTCTGATCCAGAAAATAAGGAGAGCTGACTGATAAGTATCTCTTAAAGGTAATTTTGTATTAGAATCACCTGGGGAAACTCATCAAGCTAATACTTGCCCAGTTTCATCATCAAATCTACTCAGAGTCCCTGGGGTTAGGGATGGGTATTCTACAGTTTTAAAAAACTCCACTGGTAAATCCTAAAAGCAAGTTCTAAGTTGAAACACACTAGAGTTGATCAGTCTTGACTCAGCAGCAGGGCCCCCAGTAAACATTCTAAAATATAGATCTTAGGGCCTAGAGATTTTGACTATCGATTTGAGCTCCCTAGCCATTATGACACAAGCTCTTATAGGCCAATGAACCACATGATCCATCCAAGGGATGGATCCCTTTCCTGTCTAACTCAAAAATCTCTATGAAATAGGGGATGCAAAGAGATGAAATGGGGTAGGGGGAGGGCTGACATTAAGAAAGGACAATGGGGGCACCTGAGTGGCTCAGTCGGTTAAGCGTCCAACTTTGGTTCAGGTCATGATCTCACGGTCTGTGGGTTTGAGCCCCAAGTCGGGTTCTGTGCCGACAGCTCAGAGCCTGGAGCCTGCTTTGGAGTGTGTGTGTGCATGCGTGCGTGTGTGTGTGTGCGTGCGTGTGTGTGTGTGTGTGTGTGTGTGTCTGCCCCTCCCCAGCTTGTGCTCTGTCTCTTGCTCTCTCAAAAATAAATAAGAAAGGACAATGGAATTCTACCTCAGTCCAAACACACACACACACACACACACACACACACACACACACACACCAAAAAACACACCCCACAATTTAAAAAATAAATATGAAAAGTAAGTGTTACAACACCCTCCTGGCCCCGCCCAAAGGCAAGAGAAACAGCATTTACCTATCCTGGAATAAGACTATGACCCGCCTATGTAGAAAGTGAAGTGGAAACTCCTCAGAAAAGGGGAGAAAGGTCATTAACTAATAATAAGCAAGAAACATGTGCCCTAGACTTCAAAATGAAGTTATTCTAGCTATAAGAATTTCTGCCGCGAAGTACTTTGTCTCAATCATAAGCATAGAACACATTTCATAAACTATTTGCAAGAGAAAGCTATCTTGCACACTATTCCATTCTCAAAATACTGCATTCAACATCTTCCCTGCTTAAGAGCCCTGGTTACAATTATGCCAATCTCTATCCCCCAGAAAATGTTTGAATGTATATGAAGTTGTTATCACTGAGAGGTGGGGGTTATTACAATACAGTTACAAGGTAAATAAATGCAATTAAAGATTACAATACTACCTGTTCTTATGTCCTTTGTTCATACTGGTTCTGGCCTTTAAAAAATATTTATCTATCCAAAATGTCATTCATCCTTTTTTTTGTTTATTTTTGAGAGAGACAGAGAGCGAATGGGGGAGGAGCAGAGAGAGGGGGAGAACAGAATCCGAAGCAGGCTCCAGGCTCTGAGCTGTCAGCAGAGAGCCCAACAAGGGGCTCAAGCTCACAAGCCACGAGATCATGACGGAGCTGATGTTGGATGCTTAACCAACTGAGCCACCCAAGTACCCCTGTCATTCATCCTTTCAAAGACCTTGTCAGATCCAAATCCCATCTCCAAGAAAATGTCCCTAGTTAACTGAGCCCTACTTGCTCTATCCACATTACCAGAGGTCCTAAAGTATTGTGATTGTCTTACGTTCTCTGTATCTGAATCTCATTTCCAGAGCAGAACCTTAGGTCAAAATATTCATTTTATTTATTGTTGCCTCAATTTGTTGTTATTGTTTCAGTTTATTTTGAGAGAGTGAGAGAGAGTGTTAGTGGCGGAAGGGAAGAGGGATAATCCCAAGCAGGCTTCGCTATGTCAGCGCAGAAACCCTATGTGGGGCTTGATCTCACGTATAGTGAGATCACGACCTAAGCGGAAATCAAGAGTCAGACGCTCAAGTGACTGAGCCACCCAGGTGCCCCAATTTGTTGCTTATTAACTAATGTTAAGCTCTTAAAGACTTAGACAAAATACATATATATCTGAATCCCATATTCCCTAGCAGAGTCATACACCAAGAATGGACATATGTAACAATTATTTTTTGAGTTTTAGGTTAAAAGGTTTTTTCTTTGAATAGGAAAATATGAAGTTTATATTAATTATAGCCAGAAGCCTAAATAATCCAATTACCAGGTATAAAGTTACTCCCTCAATTTTTTTAGGTGAGAAGGTTAAGTCAGGAATAACAGCCAATATTTTCCAAAGAGAAAACTTTTTCCTTAAACCCTAATTTCTTAAAATAAACACCTCTCTGAGAGACAACAAGGATATTCTCCTGAGACTTTATGAGACCTCGTAGGGCCCATTTATTCCCCATCATTTTACAGACCCAGAGAGGATGCAGGTTGAAGGTCATGTCAACAGGCCAATCCATGGCAGAACTAAGGCTAATGGCTGGGTTAAACTACTGTTGTTCTTTTATTCATTCAAATCAAGCCATCAATTACCCATTTATCTACATTCGTTAGTTGCTGGGGATACAGGAAAGGAGAGACCTATCCTTCCACCCCCACACCACCTGAACCCATCCCATAAAATGCTTACATTCTAATACTGGGGAAGACAGACAATGAACAAACAAGTAAGTCAATTTTATGCAGTACATTAGAAGATGTTAAATGCTAAAAACAGAGGGACAGTGTAAGGATTAAATGGGAGTGGGCACCTCAGTGCTATTATTGCACTCTACAATAGACAGAGCAAACTGGCAGAGGCCAAGGTAAAAAGACCAGGAGAGTCTCCCCATCCTTCTTCACTGCTCCCCGAGTCAGAACCAGGGTCATGCCCAAGCTGCCCAGGCCTAGCAAACTCCTATATAAGGATGAAAGGAATTGGGATGGGTTAGAGTTGCACGCAGTCTTAACGTAGCCTTATAAGTTATTTCTCTGTGGAAATGCAAAGCTGTCATGTGTGTCAAAAAAAGGAAGAAAAAAATTAATATGTACCAGAATTTAAAAAGGAAGGAATGGTAGAAGGAATTATGCTAAGCCTGATGACAAAACAGGGCAAAAGAAAGCAAGCAAAAAGGGAAGAACAGAAAAAACTTAAAGTTGTAGACTTGGGTTAATTGCTTCTCTTTCACCAATTTTGTATAACAGAAGGAGTCAAAGTACAAGATTAAAAAACATCACTTCTTAACTTATAATACAGAATTAAGATGTAATTTCACCTACTTGCTCCCTTTTTCATTCTGAGTAGGTCAATGTCCCTTACCCATCTTAAGATAAAGCAGCGACCTCACTAATACATCAGCTCCACAAGAACCATCCTGGGCTACCACCCAGGCAAGACCCAGCTGTCCACAATGCCTTATAACCCCACTGAGATGGGAAGATAAACTGCTTAACATCACTTTTGAAGACAATGGTGTATTTCTAGGCTTCTGCTATTCCATTCAGCTCCTTTTCTATCCAGAAGCTTCAATGCTCTTCCACCTCTCATTCCCAATAATATGTCCATTTTTAGTTAGCAGCTGCTATGTAATTTCACAGATCAGTCAAGGAAGAGATAAAAGAAAAATGATATGTTTTGTATTAGACACAGATGTTGAAGACTGTGCTACGAGAAAGAAAGTCTCCTTCAGCAACAGAACCCATCTGGCCCCTGTGCTTTTCCCCCTCGGTTTTATGTAGCAGGTATGAAATTTTAATGAAATTAGACAGAAAATGTTCTGGACTCAGAAAAACTGCTCCAGGTTCAAATTTAGCTCTGCCTCTTACAAGCTTGTAAGCTGTAAGATTTGCTCTGTGCATTTAATATACATGAAGATACCCGTATACAGTACACACTCCAGGTACATACATTGTTTTCCTTTCTCACTCTAAGGCATGGGAGTTTTAAAATAACAAAACAAAACAAAACAAGCTCACTGAATATGAAAATTAAAATACAATAGTTGGGGAGCCTGGGTGGCTCAGTTGGCTGGGCATCCGACTCTTGAATTTGGCTCAGGTCAGGATCCCAGGGTCATGGGATAGAGTCCTGCACCAGGCTCTGACCTGAGCCTGGAGCCTGCTTCGGATTCTCTTGGTCTCTCCCTCTGTCCCTCCCCGGCCACCTCTCAAATTAAGGGCGGGGATGGTGGGAGTAAGTAGCAGAGTACAGAGGAACTCCTAAACACTATCTTTTCTCCAAAAAGCAAAAGGAAATCATGACTACCAAAGAAACTCTCAAGACTCTCTCAATCTGGAAGTTAACACTTAACTTCTAACAGAAGAGAAATTGGTAGTCAACTAGTGGTAGTTTTCAAATGCTTTCTTTTTTGGAATATGTTACTGTAAGAAAATTAATGTTAACATGCTAGAAAGAAAATCTTTAGAAAGAAAAAGCCTCACCCCCTAATTCCCCAACCTAAGACAACCTACAATTGACCACCAAACCTGGATTCATCTCATGAAAAGGTCTGTACTACCCAGGCAATCCTGGCAAATCTTGGAGCAGGATGGGAAATGGAAACATCAATCCACTTTACTAAAACACAGGCAGTTAAAAACCTCCCATTTTAATAACTCAAAAAGTAGCCGAGCACTTGAAGCAACTGCCAACTTGAGCAACAGATGCTCACATCTCAGCTGTGTGATTACATGTTCACTTGACTATGAACAAACTGATAACCTCTCTGACCCTCCACTGGTACACCTTTAAATTTGTAAGTAACAGTAAAATGCTTAGCACAGTGCCTGGCACATAGTAAATGCCCAACAACTTCTATTATTATAGTGATATGAAGACTAAATGCCTGTTACTTTATCTTCGGGGTAAATTTCATTGCTTATATGTCATATAGGCTTGAACAGTAGCCCCCCAAAATTTATATAACCCAGAACCTAAAAATGTGTCCTTATTTGGAAATAGGGTCTTTGTAGATATAATTGGGTTAAAATGAACCCTTTAGTGTGGGCCCTAAATCCCAATATGACTGGTGTTCTTTTAAAAGGGAAGTGTGGACACAGACACACAGAGAGAAGACAGCCACGTGAGGACCGAGGAGGAAAGTGGAATGACGCAGCTATGAATGCAGGAACACCAAGAAACGCCAGCAATCACCAGAAGCTTAGGAAGAGGCAAGGAAGGCTCCTTCCTTAGACTCTTCAGAGGGAGCATGGCCTTCCTGACGCCTTGATCTCAGAATTCTAGCCTGCAAAACTGTGAGAAAATACATTTGTGTTGTTTTAAGTTTACTGCTCGATTTGTGCTTTGCTACAGCAGTCCCAAGAAACTAATACATTTGTTTTAAACAGACATTGTATAAATAAAGATATTTAATAAAATTGTCAATTTTCTTGAAATATTACTTATTAGGACATATTATTTATTAGGATCATCATTCAACTTTTACTCTTCCTGTCACAATTTTGTAGCATTGTGTATTCAGACTGCAGAGCAAGAAAATATAATCATGAATGCCTTATTTTACAGACCATGAAAACTGAGGATCAGAAAGGTTCAGTGGCTTTTCTTCCCAACCTTATATAGCTATATGGTAGCAGAGAGCACGAGAACCAAAGATTATCAAGTCCAAGCCTGGCATTTCTTTAATACATTATATTGTGAATAATGAAACTTCTGGATAGTCAATATATGTACAAAACCCCAGAATACTTTCCAGATATTTAGAAATACCTATCACTTTTGAAAGTTTCCTAAAACTGAACATAAAAGTACCCATGATGTGATTTAGCTAAAAATATTTATTATGGTATGCTTTATAATATAATTAAAAAAAATTTTTTTAATGTTTATTTATTTTTGAGAGAGAGAGAAACAGAGCACGAGCAGGGGAGGAGCAGAGAGAGAGGGAGACACAGAATCTGAAGCAGGCTCCAGGCTCCGAGTTGTCAGCACAGAGCCCAACGTGGGGCTCGAACCCACAGACCGTGAGATCATGACCTGAGCTGAAGTCAGACGCTCAACCGACAGAGCCACCCAGGTGCTCCTATAATTTTAATAACAGGCGTAATTAAAACCGCCACCAAAATAAGGTAACAGAATGTAGTCCTTAAAATGTTTCCCCCCAAAAAACAACAAGAAGAGCACTCCAGGGGGATTTCTGGAATACAAACTTGGATGACGTGTGTGGGAGGCCGCAGACTTTTACTTCAAACTCATCACTGTATCTTGTCAGCTGGTTACTCTTTAACTTTTGGCCTACTAGTTAATTTAATGCATACAGTCCACAGTACAGCAGTTCTCTGGAGGCTTTGACCAGCACCAAGGAGGGACAAAAAGTGTTGCGACACTTATTTTAGGAACAGTCGACTCTACATTTAGACCAGAGTCCAGTCATGGAGACTGGCTCAACTACCACAAAACTACCAGTGTCACTATCCAAGATAAAAGTTCTATGAGAAGAATCAGGACTCTGCAGATAGGAGGACACAGAAAAACCAAAATCTTGTAAGAATGTAAAATCCATGAAAGGAGGATTTTTATTTATCCCTGTGACCCCTTGTAATGAGATCAGTGCCTCGTACACAGTAGGCACTCACCTGTGTGCTAAACGGATGGCTTTTCCATGCACATTTATCCCTCAGTCAAACCCAAACTGACTAAGGGACTTTTTTCTAAGTTGATTTTTAAGAAGAATGTCACTATCAAAGAGAAAAGTTCTATGGTAAGAATCAGGACTCTGCAGATAGGAGGACACAGAAAAACCAAAATCCCAAACACCAATGTCTCATTTCCCTGGAACAATCTTTCATAAAAAACCCTATTTTTCCTCAAGAAAGCAAGGGAAGCTTAGTGGTAAAACAGAAGTGCATCAAAGGAAAAAACCAAGATGAAATCCTAGGTCATCATCGCTTTTCCATAAATGTAACAAATATGAGTTACATCAATGGCTTACATTATATAGTCTTTTTCTTATGTTTCCTATTAGCCCAAATATAGGAACTGTTTTGTTCCAAACACATGTTCAATTTAACATTAACTAACAGTGTTGTCTGCGCTATACTAAACAACATCAGGCCCTTAAACAAATTAAACCACTACAGCAGATCACATTAAACCATGCTCTTTGACACAGCTAAGAGTTATTGAGGGATGGGAAAAAAGGGATAATGGTAGTTTTTAACTGGTCTGAAAAAGACCAGACATTTATCTCTTACCTTATTAGCACGTATCTGCTTATAAATATCTGTTTGCTGCCGAATTCGATATTCCAAGTCAGAAACATGAGCCTGAAGCCAGTTCCAGCGGCTGACAATAGCTGCTCGGTCTGCAGCCCATCTCCACTCTGACCTGCGCCTCCTAAAAGGAAAGAAACTGAGTGAAATCCAAAAGTAACAGTAAGATTTACAGCAAATGGGACGGGGAGGGTTTTAACATCTAAAGGCCCGTATACCAACTGACTCTAGTACCAAGAAAAACCAAGACTGTGTGTGTGTGTGTGTGTGTGTGTGTGTGTGTGTGTGTGTGAAGACACACACGGAGGGCACTTCACATATAGATATTTCCCAAATTAACTAGTTGAAACTGTCTTCTAGTATCCTGATCCTGCATAAATTTCAGAGAAGAGAGAGAAATATTCTCAGATTTCTCAGGAGACAGCGAAGTATTTTCTACTTTAACATAAGACATATAAACAATAAAGATTATCTACACAGCAAATCCAAAAGACACCGCATATTATTAAAGCTAAGAATTCTTAGAATGTAACAATTAAAACTGTTCAGATCATCATACAAAAACTTGAAGTGCCGCTATGTGCCGACATGTAGAAAATATTCATTTTTTTTAAAAAGCACTATTCACAACACCAACAAATGCTAATGCCATACACAAAAGATCTTTAGAACAGTAAAAGAATTTAATGGAATACTGTTTATTTTTATTAATTATTGTATCTATCAACATGACTAAATCTCAACAATATGGAATGGAAAAACTGTAAGAAAACTAAAAAAGAATAAACATAAAATAAGAACTGTTGCCAATACATAAACAGTAAGTACAAAAACATGCATAGAACTGACACTCAACAATTGAGGATTAGGGTCCTGAGAAGGGGAATGGAGAAGTCAGATTTTAGCTTGACCTATAATGTAATAATTGATTCTTCTTTAAAAACAGGGGTGCCTCAGTCAGTTAAGTGCCTGACTTCGGTTCAGGTCATGATCTCACGGTTTGTGGGTTCGAGCCCCACATTGGGCTCTGTGCTGGTAGCATAGAGGCTGGAGCCTGCTTTGGATTCTGTGTCTCTCTCTCTGCACAGCCCCCCCCCCCATAAACATTTAAAAAAATTAAAAAATAAAAAAGTCAAGGGGTACCCGTACCTGGGTGGCTCAGTTGGTTAAGTGTCCAACTCTTGATTTCTGCTCAGGTCATTATCTCACGGTGGTGAGATCGAGCCCCACAATGGCCTCTGTGCTGGGCATGGAACCTGCTTGGGATTCTCTCTCTCCCTCTCTCTCTCTCTCTCGTCCTCCAGCCCCCAAATAAATAAACATTTAAAATAATAATAAAATAAAAACAAAAGTCTGGGACACCTGGCTGACTCACTTGGAAGAGCATGCCATTCTTGATCTTGGTGTCATGAGTTCAAGCCCCATATTGGATGCAGAGATTACTTTAAGACATAAAAAACTTAAAAAACACAATAAAAATAAAAACAAAAAGTCTGATAGAAATGACAACATTTTAACATTCCTTAAATATTAAAGCAGGTATATGGCACCTGGTATATTCTGTAATCAAAATATTTAATAATCTTCCACAAAATTCTTTTTCAACAAAGCAGCAGTCACTGACCATAGCCCCACCTCCAGTCAGGATATACATGCTCATTACTAAAAATTTTAAGTGGCTATTAAGTGAACTTTCACAAAGTCTACTAATGAGGTAAAAAAACAGTATAACGTCAATAATAAAAGAATACATCTAACCATGGTAGGGTTAGAAATGAGTTAATTCTTTTATTTTTTATTATTATTTTTTAATGTCTATTTCTTTCTGAGAGAGAGAGCAAGCACACAGGGGAGGGACAGAGGAACTGAAGCAGGCTCTGTGTTGACAGCAGACAGTCTGATGCGGGGCTTGAACTCACAAACCGCGAGATCATGACCTGAGCCGAAGTCAGATGCTTAACCAACTGAGCCACCTAGGTGCCCCAGAAACGAGTTCTTAATTACACCATTATAATTAAGACCAAGGACAGCAATGGTATTTTACTAACTTTTATTTTATATGGTCCAAAATAAGCCACTCAGGCCAATCACTGTCATAAAGTATTATCCAATTATTTCTCTTTCAGAAAGAAGGTATTTTATAGTACCTAATATTGACGGAATCAGTATGTGATGTAAAGATACTTTTTTAAAAAGTATAATTATCTGGATTAATGTTGGCTGCAGGTCTAATTCTAGCTCAAGTTCAGGAAAGAACCTCAAGAGGTAAAGTATAACCACTTGAGGATCATTCCTGAACTATAAAAATGTCCTCCCTTTTCTAAGAGGCAAGGCTAGTTAACCTGCAGAGCCACTTTCGAACTCTCACTCCTCTACAAGGTTCACCCCCTTCCTATCCGGCAAAATCTCTTGGTTTTACAAATCATTCATTCCTGAAGCTACCACAGCACCAAATGCCCATGTACCATATCACCACTGGGCCACTCCAAAAACCTCCTCAGCTACTACTTCTAATGTAAGTCATACACTACTTTTCCTAAATAAACTCCCCTCAAACCTCATTTCTTCCATCACTCTTATGTGTAAGGAACCGTACAGTTCTTGTGGCTTCTTTTCAAATCTTAAGCTTTCAAGAAAACAAAGTGTAAGGGGAGTCAAATATTGTAAAAGACAGCAATTCAAAGACAAAAAGTGATTAATAAAACTAACACAACACCCATTTAATGCCAGTTTATTCACAAATTTATTTTAACTGACAGTGGCTAGCCAAAACAAAACCCTAATGTTGAAAGTTAAAGCAAAAGAAAGAATGACTTCTTGGCAAATTTACAGCACTTCCTCCTTAGTCACTCTTGGTGGACAAAGAATCCTGGCAGTCTCTCCCAATGATCCTGAACTTAGCTCATAACGCTTCTCATGACAGTGTTCCAGGACACCAAGCACTCTAAATTGGCAGAAAAGATGAAACCTATTTGTTATTTCTGAATTTAGATACATCTTAACCAAAAGATTTCTTTTTTTTTTTTTTTCTTTCTTGTCTGATGTCAAGGCGGGGCGGGGAGGAGAGATAATAAACCCAAACACTTTTAAATCTGTTTGAAAGCCTGAGAATATAAAAGAAAAGAAAATTACTTAAAACATTTCAGTTCATAAGAACTTTGATGAATAAGTACTATTTTTTTTTGATATTAAGGAATAGCCCTTCTAAATTTTCCTAAGGTCAAAACTAACAAACCTGCTATATAGGTATTTTCCTAAATATCAATAATAAACTGAGTCTCCTAGTAAGATTTTTTGGAAATTGGCTAATAAATTAAAGATAGGCAGCATTAAGGGAATACTGAAATTCCCAAATTATGAACAGGTTTCATTCTACAAATACACTTGTCATATGACAGGTTAGAACTGGAAGTGATTTTCAATAGGAAGTTGTCACAGTATTATAACATAATTAATGAAAAATGGAAAACCTTACCCCAAATGTCCAAAAAGTATCTTGTGTTTAAAATACCAGCAATAGGGGAGCCTGGGTGGCTCAATTGGTTAAGCTTCCGACTTCGGCTCAGGTCATGATCTTGCGGTCTGTGAGTTCCAGCCCCGCGTCGGGCTCTTTCCTGACAGCTCAGAGCCTAGAGCCTGGAGCCTGCTTCTGATTCTGTGTCTCCCTCTATCTGCCCCTCCCCCACTCATGCTCTGTCTCTCTCTCAAAAATAAATAAACTTTAAAAATAAGAGAAGAGAAAATAAAATAAAATAAAATAAAATAAAATAAAATAAAATAAAATAA